>NW_004524614.1:12262330-12263908 GCF_000260255.1 Octodon degus
ATATTTATGTTCATCTAGAGTCTGCATGTAATCCTATTTGAAAATAAGGATACAGTTATGTTGAGATGAATATAGTTCATACTGGATTAAGTGAATTCCAACCCACTATCATTGGTATCTTGTAAGAAAGAGGAGAATTTGGATATTGACACAAAAGGAGGCACAAAGGAAGAATGCTATATGAAGAGGGAGTCAGAGACTGGAGATATGTATCAACAGGCCAAGTATATCAAACATTATCATCAGCCACCAGAAGGTTGGAGCAAGCAAGGGAGGGTTCCTTTCTAGAGTGTTCAAAAAGAGCACAGCTCTCACATATAGACTTCTAATCACTAGAACAGTGAGAGAAGGCATTTCTGCTGTTGAAGCTCCTCAGTATGTGGTAGTTTGTCATGGTAGTCATACAAAACAAAGTTTCTAACCAGCCTGATGAAGTGACAAGGTGTTCATGGAAAGAAGAGGGAACCAGAAAAATGATTAAGAGAGAAGACAGCATGTGAAGGACCCAGACCATTGTTAGCTTTGAAGATGGATGAAGGTATGACAACAAATGCATGTGGACTGTAGAAGCTGGAAAGAATAAGAAAAGGTATTATCAGTATAGCTTTCAGTAGGAATATAAACCTTCCATTGCTTGATTTTAACCCATAAGTCCCACTTCAGACTTCTGAACTCCAGAACTGTAAGATAATATGTGTAGTGATTTAAGTCACTAACTCTAAAGCAAATTGCTTTAGAAGCAATTGGTAACTATAGGTTAGTTGACTGACACGTTGGTCCAAAGGAAATGGCATACAGCTCAAATTGGGTTTAATGAAAAGATGCTTGGCAAAATCATTCTCTGAAGCTGAGACCATGGATAAATGGAGGGGAGGCAAGCTGGGTACTGGTGCTTGATCAGAATCCAAGGAAACGAGGAGGAATTGTCAACCAGACTCTGTTATAGGCTGAATTATTTTTTCCAGAGTTATGCTGAAGATAAAAAGAGACTACATGGGCAAATTCTAACTCAGTATGAATAATATCATAGGAAGATATTATTAAAACACAGACTTACCAAGAGAAAAGACCTCATGAAAACATAGAAATTAAAACTGTCAGACATGGTGGGTTATGCTTGCAATGACTCCATCTTCAGTGCCATATTTGAAGATGGAAGAACATTCCATCTTCTTTGAACATCAGAATTTATCTTTTTATCTGAACTTTCAGAATTTAGTATGTTTACATTTTCAGTTTTTTCCTCTCTGCTGAATAAAAGCCAACTCATTAAAAAAAGTACTAGAATGATCAAGTGGTCACAAAATTGGAATCCAAAAAAGAAATTATTCATTAGATATGAATTAAGTGTGATTTTCTTCAAACTTGAATTTTGGAGTAAATTTCCCTAAAATAATGCACCACTCACATACACAGATAATCCCTTTTTAAAAAATCCTCTTCATCAGGATGACTGTGAGAGATAGGCCAACTAGTGACTATATATATATTTTTTTTTTCTTTTCAAAGTTTTATTGATAAACATATAGCAATGAGACAGTTTCAAATCAAATCGAAAGTACAGTTTCAACAAATAAT
>NW_004524614.1:12269363-12273653 GCF_000260255.1 Octodon degus
TTCCTGGAAGTCGGCAGAAATTCCTACTGGGTGGGAGGGGTAGGGAGGTATGGTGGAGTGGTGGGGGGTGGCCCGAGGGGGTGGGAGAGGGTCCGGCCCACGCTGTGCCTGGGCTGGGACTGGTCCCGCTGGTGCAGGGTAGCAGGAAGCTCTCCACACACTCACCGGACCTGGGCTAGGACTGGGTCTGTGACTATATATATTTATTTGTGTGATATGGTAATTCAATGTAACTGCTATGTGCAGTTACTTTGACAGTGAAGAATAGCATTGTTAGGAAATCTGTAAAAGTGGACTTGACTGGAAACCATATCTATATTTATGTATTAAATCCAGTTGCAAATAGAAATTAATAATAGATATTACTAAATATAAATTGCTTCCTTTTCAATTAATTTCATTAGATATTTCCTGCTTAATTTTATTCAAATCAAATATTCTCAGCTACAAGGTCTTCCAAGATGAGAATGTGAGTTGCTTTTCATCCTGGTGTGAGAGAATAATCTAAGAAGATTTTAAATTATTTAAACTGGTCACTCTGCTCCAATAAATCCTAAGTAGTTCTTTAAATTATTGATGAGGGCACTGGATCCTGAAATGTGGGTGACAAATAAAGGAAAGAAATCTATGCTGACCTTAATTACTTTAAAAGGAACAGAATTTGATTCTGATCTTATTAAAATCAGATCATAGGCACTCAATAACTTGAAGTAACAAAATAACAAAATAGATTGATTTTTATACTACCAAAAGTTCTAAAACCTAAGCTATGAATTCTTTAAGGTCCCTCCTTAGTTTCTATAATCTATAAACTTGTACACCTTTTTTTTCACTTAGTCACAATAACAGTGTCAAAAGTGGGGTCCTGTGTTAGTGAGCTTTCTGACTCCATGACAAAATACCTGAGAAAAACTTATACAGATATGAGATTTATTTTTGTTCACAGTTTTAAAGATTTTAGTGCATGGTCAGGTGGTCCCATTGCTTTTTCACATGTGCTTATGGTTGGTAGAGTGTTTTGTAGAACAAAGCCCTTCATCTCATGGCCAGTAAACTGAAAAAAAGTCGAGACCCCCCACTTGGTGCCACTTATTAAAGTATCTACCACCTCCTGATAGCACCAAAGTAGATACAGAGAACTAAGCCTTTAACACATGAGCCTTTGGGAACAGTCCAGATTCAAAATACAGCAATGTTATCATCCTTACTTTTCAGATGAATGAACTCATTTGCATAAATTCCTGAACTGAATTTTGTTCTGTGATCTATTTGTCTCCAAAGCCCATGTACTTTGTAGTATATCATGCTGAATCTTATTTCATGGTTTACCAAGTGCTTTCAAAAATATTTTATTTAAGGCTTGAAATGTCCTATGAGGTAATTCTCTATTTTATGGTTGAGAAACCGAAGCACTCAGGCAGCTGACCCCAAATAACTCAGAGGAAATGGCCTTTGAATGTTTTTTCCTCTTCCTCAAGCCACCCACATGCTCACATACACCTGCATATGAAAGCACATGTGGGCAGGTGCCTTGCCGATAATCTGGCTTTGTCTTCAATGAAAGGCATGAATTAACTTGGGAGCCTATGTAAGATGTAAGCATGGGATGTCCACTAGTACCCATAAAGCCAACTATTTGCAAATCATTTTATTAATAAGGCAGGTTTTGGTAGGTATATCCTATAGTTTCTTATTTCCCAGGGAACATGCATGTTAAATTGACTGAAACTTCAGAACTTCACTGTTGCTGCAGCTAGAGCTGCCAGATAAAATGTAGGTCACCCAATCAAATCTGATTCTTAGGTAAACAAAAAATAATTTTTAAGTATAAGAATATTCCAAACATTGCCTAAGACATACTAAAAGTTATCAGTTATTTGTCCTAAACTCCAATATAACTGGGAAGACTGTACTTTTATTAACTAAATCTGGTAGTTCCAGAGTAGATGTTGAAAGACAGACATTGTGTGACAATGCAGCCATAAGTCATAATGTTAATATCCTGCTTGACAAGAAAGATTCTACTTAGTACTTGTCATTGTTATTGAAAACTCATATTAATTCTATTGTGCTTAGTAGTCTATTGTAATTCTCACAAATATAGAATTATAGATATACATCTATCTCTGTAATTATCATACATATATACTGTATAAAGAAGAAAAGAAGGAGAACAGTTTTAGGTGAAAAACCAACACAATACAACCAAACACAAAAGTTGACACTATTAAAGTGAAGAAGGAATTATTAATCACAAAACTTACACAAACAAATATCAGTTGTTCTCCGATCATACCATGCATCCAAATTACCTGGAGAAGAGATTCATAAAATAGAGATTGTTGAGTTGCATTTTTAGAGTTTCTGCTTCAGCTGAAGCATCTCTGTGTGTGCTTGTTTGCATATTCCTTGTGTTTCTGATTGAGAGAATACACTTTGCCATTCACTGGATTATCAAATGGCAACACTAAAACTCAGCTTCCTGCACAATACTCAAATATAGTGATGAGATAACCAGTAGTTAGTTGAATGAGACTAGGCTAGGTGGGCATTAAGACAAATATTTCTCAAAAGCAAACCAAAATTTCCTTGGAGCATATTTCTTACCAGTAGGCTGCAATGTAATGAACCAAAAAAAGGCAAAGCAGCCTTGAACCATTCTCCCTTGCATATTCAATTCTGAGCTAAGGCCTAATTCCATGTGCCTGCTGGTGAGCACATTTCCTTTATTATCCTTTATTATCACCTAAGGCTAAACTTACCATGCTGCAAAATCACAACATGAATAATAACCATCCAGGAAACTCTTTCCATATTTTGTTCACCCTGCAGGGCTGAGCTCTTAAGTAATATGTAAGAAAGCATAAGAATATTTCTTGCAACTAATTTTTCCAGAAGCTTATATATTTTTAGTACTTTTTCTGCTAAAGTAGCTCTCATGCTATTGGCATGGGAGCACTGCACTGGTAAAGTTAGGGCTCTTAATAGTGCTCTTGGCACCACCCTGGACTTTTTGTACTTCTTCCTTCTTTTATTCCTTCTTTGCTGCTTTTCTTTCTTCCAATAATTTGATGTGTTATTTGAAAATACTTGCCAGAAGAACATACAAAAAGACTACATCATCAAAATGCCTTTGCCTTATAGTCTAGAAACACGCTGAAAGATAGCAAAATTTGCCACTCCAAAATGTAATATTTAAGCATAAAGATACTTTGAAATAAAGACAATGGAAGAAGCAGCCACACAGAAAACTCTGCCTTCCTTCTACTTGCTTTCCAGCATGCCATAAATTTACAGAGGGGATCCTCTTCACCCTTTTACTAGAAAAGACAAAAGCTAACCACCCTGGAGACTACCAGAAGAATCTACATACAAACGTTACTAACTAGACTTTGTCTGTCATTACATTCAGATTTGCTTTCCCTCAATTTTCTGCCCCTGATGACTCAGGTCCTTCCCTTTCATCTTATCACTCCTCTAAAAGCTTAGTGTTTTCTTTGTTGAATGTGCTACCCAGGCTGGAGTGCTAAGCTACATCTTGCATTTCTTCTATGTACACCCATGTTTTCCATGTTGAGCACACATTTTAGTAGACCTGTTTGTTTTATGTTATTATTCTGTGCCCCAGCTGAGAACTTAAACAGAAAGAAATTATATTTTCTCCCCTGTGACAATCATGGAGCCAGAAAATTAAAATAACAATTTCTGATTTGGGAGTATTTAAAAATATTTACATAAGTGAAGTTTCTGTATAATAGAAGTTTAGTTTTTAACTTTGACCTTCAGCATTTTTTCTTTCTTTTGTGGACGAACTGAGACTTTAAGTTTTGAATTGTACAATTATAATGATTATGTGTTATCTTTCCTTCATATAAAGAATACAGAAAACCCCCAATTAAGTATTGTTTGACTTAATGAGTTTTTAACTTTATAATGGTGTGAAAGCAATAAGCATTCAGTAGAGATTATATTTCAAATGAGAATTTTTTTCCCCAGGATAACAATATACAGTATGATCCTCTCTCGATCCTGGTCTGTGGAAGAAACCCAGTTTCTAGTTAGCGTCTAGATCCCAAGGCCAAGAAACTGATACTGTACAGTGTAAATTGAAATATCCAGCAATCTAGTAAATGAAATGACTTTTTCTTTCATTCTTTTTCTTGCCTTGCCTTGCCTTGCCTTGCCTTGCCTTGCCTTGCCTTGCCTTGCCTTGCCTTGCCTTGCCTTGCCTTGCCTTGCCTTCCCTTCCCTTCCCTTCCCTTCCCTTCCCTTCCCTTCCCTTCCCTTCCC
>NW_004524614.1:12273753-12275047 GCF_000260255.1 Octodon degus
CTTTTCCTTTTTTCCCTCCCTTCCTCTTTTCCTTTTATTTTTTTCTTGACAGTACTGAGAAATAGACCCAGAGTCTTCATATTGAGATACATCCTCAACCCCCTTTTTAAATTTTTTACTTTGAGACAAAGTCTTGCTAAATCACTAAGTCACACGGGCTTGCTTTTAACTTGGGATCCTCTTGCCTTAACCTCCCAAGATGCTGAGATCACAGGGGTGTGCAACCAGGCCCAACTAAGTGCATGATTTTTTTTTAAGGATCGGACACAATTTTAATATAGCT
This sequence comes from Octodon degus, assembly GCF_000260255.1. NCBI lineage: Eukaryota > Metazoa > Chordata > Mammalia > Rodentia > Octodontidae > Octodon > Octodon degus. The sequence continues at coordinate 12,274,037 of NW_004524614.1, forward strand.
TACCATTAAATTTTATTACATATTTTCATGTTAAATTATAGTGAGACATTGATTGTTCAGTTAGTTTTTTGATCCTAATATGCTACTTTGATTCATTTAAATCAAATTTTAATGACATGATTAATAGGAATAGACTCCTCCCCAATAATAGCATTATATATAATGTGAAATTTCCCATCTTGTTCTTTTGCCATGTGCTCAGCAATGTATTAGCTCATACTATTTGTATCTTTCTGTACATTTTTTATTTTTAAAATGAATTTGGAAGTGAAATATTGCTTTCTGAGGCTAAAAACCAACCCATGAAGAATATCATACTATATATATCTCCTTTTCTTCTTTTTCTTTGAACAATATATACTGGAACTCTTTCCATAGATCTAGGGCTGGGAAGATAGCTCAGTGGTCAAAGCCCCTGCCTGGCAAGCACAAGGACCTGAGTCCAATCCCTGGTACTGCATCCTGTGCCAGCTCAAAACCCCTGGTAGGCCATGCGGGCCATGAAACCAACTAAGTGCATGATTTGATTTACAATGTTTAAGCATATATTCAACTTAAGATGGTTTAAAGGAGTATAATTCCATTATAAGTTGAGGAGCGAAAATACACTAAATTGTGTATAGTTATTATAATGTATCTGGCATTTGTATTTCACTTAGATAATTTTTCCTGCAATGGCAAATTATGGTGGTGATATTGGGAGGACTATTATTCACAACTTTTGAAATTCTTGGTATTCTCCTGCTCACAAATCTATTGCTAATTTATTTTGGGGTCAACAATTCCTTCTTGCTACTAAGCTTTCAAATTATTAACATCCTTTTATGAGAAAAGTACTAGGGTTTTGTGACTTTTTGTTTACTTATAATTTCAAATTATGTTAAAAATATGGACTTTATTAAATTGTTTTTTTTCTTTTTTTTCAAAGTTTTATTGATAAACAGATAGCAATGAGACAGTTTCAAATCAAATCGGAAGTACAGTTTCAACAAATAATACACTGCATATATT
>NW_004524614.1:12281557-12298613 GCF_000260255.1 Octodon degus
GGTGGGCTTGGGTTCTGAGGTTGCATTTTGTTCCTTCTCGTCATTTTGTGTAGCACTGTCTTCTGCTCTTTCTTGTAGATCTTTGCTGTAGTTATAACCTTCACACATACTGAAATGTAGGTGGAGCTCTACAGAGTTTGGACTTATCCATCTAAGTCTGGCTTAGGTCTGGCTGCTGTGCTCAGCTCCTTCCCCGTGCGGACCTGGGCTAGTACTGGGTCTGGGGGTTCCCGGAACTCGGCAGAAATTCCTATTCGTCGGGAGGGGTGGGGGAGGTACGATGGAGTGGTAGGGGGCGCCCCGAGGGGGTGTGAGAGGGTCCTGCCTACGCTGCGCCTGGGCTGGGACTGGTCCCACTGGCTCAGATTAGCAGGAAGCTCTCCACACACTCATCGGACCTGGGCTAGGACTGGTTCTGGGGGTTCCTGGAACTCGGCAGAAATTCCTACTCGGCGGGAGGGGTGGGGGATGTATGGCGGAGTGGTGGGGGGCTGCCCGAGGGGGTGGGAGAAGGTCTGGCCCATGCTGCGCCTGGGCTGGGACTGGTCCCACCAGAGCAGGTTAGCAGGAAGCTCTCCACATACTCTCCGGACCTGGGCTAGGACTGGGTTTCTATTAAATTGTTTTTATACATGAAACATAATATCAATCTATCTAGAAAATCAGGAATTTCAAATATTTTTCTAGCTGCAGGAATGTATCACATCTTCTTTTACATAGGATGAGGTATACACTACTAGAAAAAAAATTAATGAATTCAAAGGACTGGCCCTGTACAATACCTTGTGAGGCAAACATTATAACCACTACACTACAGGAATAGCCAATACATTATTGTGAAGTAAGGAAATATTTTACCCTCCTATGGCCTCAGCTGTGTATTTCATAAACTTTTCTCCAACCAAGTGTTGCCAGATTAAGAACCAGAACCTTGACTTGTTTGAAAATTCAGATAAATGCTTTAAATGTTTTGTTACTATAAATATTGTTAGTCAGTTTTCTGTCACTATAACAAATAACTAAGGTGAATCAATTTAAAAATAGGCAACATTTTTGGATCACAACTTCAGAGGTTTCAGTTAGTAATCACTTATCCTCATTGCTTTACACCTGTGTCAAAACAGCACACCATGACAGAAGCGCATGGAAGAGGAGGGCTAATTCCCTCATGGCAGTTGGAAAGTGCAGAGAGGGACAGGAAATGACTGAAGACCTGGTATCTCCTTCAAGGACATGTTTCTAGACCTAATTACCTTCTACTAGGCCTCTCCTCCTAAAGTTCCACCAATTTCCAATAGCATCAAGCTGGGGCATAAGTGTTTCATATACTGGCCTCTGGGGGACATTTCCTATTCAAATGATAACAATTACATTTCAAATATTGAATTGAATAGTATACATACTTATATTAGTAAAAGATTTATTTTTTAAATTAATTTTATTGAGAAAGAAATAACAATGAGACAGTTTTAAAACAGGTAGTAGGAAAGTTACAATAATTAATACATTGCATATTGTTGTCTTCATAGTATTTATTCATAGTATAAGATACAGACATGATATCTTGTCTAAGCAGTATTAGTACAAATCTTTCTTCTTATTGAACTAAGAGAAAGTAGCTGTATATCTATCCTATTTTGTATATACAGATACAAAATGGTCCTTCATTTATATCCCCTTTTTTTTGTTTAGTTTTGTAAGAGGTGGGTATTCCATTGCCATCCAAATATTGTAGATGAGTGAATTCAGCAAAATAATCCAATACAATTCAGTAGACCATAATAGTAGTGGGTTATCCACAGAACTGGCAGTGTCAGAAGTTGTTGATTTGAGCTTTTCATGGCTCAGCATATTAATGTGGCTTTACTTTTTAGACCTCATGTTTATACTTTTCTGCTGGTTGGTTAAGACCAAGATAAAGCAAGACCTATATAACTAAAAATGTCACTTTTGTATCTGACAAGGTCAGTCAAATCTCCGCAGGATTTACCCTGAAACCATGTACAGGAGTTCGTAGATCTTTTGTTATTGTGAGCCATGTGGATGAGTCATGACCATTGCTTGACCAATTTGCTCTCTGTGAAAGCCTGAGAGAATGTTTTCTCTCCAGGTGACTCTCCTTAGGCACACTCTACATCATCAATCACATTCCTCTGTGGCCCCATAATCTCCCTGAACAGAAAATTTGGGACACCACTGGGTTACAGGATGTTACAGTACAGGTTCTCTTATCTCCTGAGTCCTCACTGACCTTGAAGGACGAGGGTTGAAATGTTGGCTATTCTTGTAACCCTTCTTTTTCTTTAACTTTTTGGTCTGAAAGCTTAAGTTGTTAACCCTCCAGAAGAGAAGCTTAATGATATTATTACCCTACAACATAGGCAGTTGTGCTTAACATCAGTATCTGTCTGAATATCATACATCTTAGACATAACATGGAGCAGGTATTTTCAATCAAGTATTGACATGTTAAACTTTAAATCTCAATCAAATGTGAAAAAATAGAAAATTAAAAATAAATAAATAAACAATTACACATTTTAACACAGAAATTTAGAAATCTAACCATATACAACATTGTAGCCGGACAGTCCTATGACAGTTTTTTCTTGTCTTTTGTTTTATTATCTTTTTTTTTTTTTTTAAAGAAACATGTACTTGAGAGAAATTAAAGCAGTAATTGATATGACATTAGAACCGTACATATTTAGAAGGCAAGAATGACAGGCATTCCAAACATGGCCCTAGTATTGCACATTAATATCCTCAGAGCAGTTGCTTAGTTCACAGGTATCAGCATATATAGTTAGTCAGGGTGAGAATCTACCAATTAACTGTTAGTTTCAAAAACCTGATGGAGATTTTCAGGACCATTGCCTTAACAATCTTGTGTATATAAATGTATGATTTTACATCTTCCATGTTTCCTAGCTTTTCTCCTTGCCCTCTCTTTGTTGTTTAATCCTTAAGTTCTCACTTTCCATTTAGTTGTGTTATACCTTTCAATTTTTATTTCTTCTTTTGAGTTTTTACACTAGGAATACTATACGATATTTACACATCTGGGTCTGCTTTATTTCACTTATAAGTATATTGTCAAGCTGAATTCACATATATGAAGGCTTTGAGTTTATCATTCTTTGTAGCTGAGTAATACTCCATGGCATAAAAATACCACATCTTTTACGTTAATTCTTCAGGTGACGGGCATTTTGGTTGTTTCCAAAAGTTGCCTATCACAAATTGTGCTGCTATAAATGTAGGTGCACTTATATCACTATGATATGACTTCTTGTTTACCTGAAATCCAAATTTAATTCTTTATTAAGGCTGCTGCCTCATTTTCAAATTATACTTATTTTTGTGACATTTCCTGTTCTACCAACATATTACTCCTAACAAAAGAATTGTGAAATTATTCAGATAAGATTCAAAATGATGAAGATTAGAGTCATCAAAGGTATCTTCACTTTAATAAAGTCAGAATGTTACATGGGACAACAGGATGATAGCAAGGAGCTCTGGGGCTCAGATGACTTCTTGTCTATGAACTACCATGCCCATAGATTCAGTGAACCAACTTCAAGGTTACTCAGGAAATCCAAGTCAGGAATTCTGGTATTCATCAGCCCTGATTACTATGAAACTGAATCTAAAGTATGCCACTCAACATCCTTGCCACAGTTATTTGTTGCCACTTAACATTGCTACCCAACACTTAAAACAGCAACTATTTTCTATTCACAATTTTATGAATCAGAATTTCAAGGATGGATTATATATTTGGTACTTGCTGTCCCATGATTTACCACCCCTAGAAGTTTAAGGCCTTTTTCTTTCTCTTTCTCTTTATTCTCTTTCTTCCTTCTCTTTATTCTCTTTCTTCCTTCTCTCTCTCTTTCTTTCTTTCTTTCTTTCTTTCTTTCTTTCTTTCTTTTTCTTTCTTCTTTCTTTCTTTCTTTCTTTCTTTCTTTCTTTCTTCTTTTCTTTCTTTCTTCTCTCTTTCTTTCTTTCTTTCTTTCTTTCTTTCTTTCTTTCTTTCCCTTCCTTCCTTCCTTCCTTCCTTCCTTCCTTCCTTCCTTCCTTTGTATTTTTACTTCTCTATAAATTTACTCTTTGATGGTAAGTATGTAATCTCTCAGTCCTAAGAGTTTCTTCAAGGCCATTATGTACCTAAAACTTTTATACTTTCATTCTTGTAATCTGTTCTATCAGCTTCTGAGTTCCAGCCACACAATCTGAGACAAAGGAAGATTTCCTTCTCCTTAAGCCAGCATTGTTCTCTTTCCACTTGGTGCTCTGTCCACCTGGGCAGTTCCCAGCAGGGAAGTCCTGGAACACTCAGACTTCCAACCTTGAGCATCAGACTCCGTGAAGAGAATCCCGAGATATCAGGACCCAGGAAAGCTGCAAAATGTTTTTCTGTTTGAGTCTCACAAGATATGCAACTTTCTTCCCATCACATTCTATTAGTTAAAGGTAAAAATAGAGCTATCCCACAATAGCCAGAGTATGGTTCTTAATGGAGTTCTGTTTGGACACTACCTGCCATACTTACTGAGAGTCAGTTTCTGATTTTTTAAAATGGGCTAAGACTCTAATATTTGTGAGATTAGCATGAAATAGATGTACAAAATGCTATATTTCTATTGCAATGTTTTAAGTTGTCTGATTTTGATATTACCATTCCATATACAATACAAAAAAGTTACTCACGCAGCCTCACTCAGCCTGGCCAAAGATTCACTGAGCTGTGGCCATTTCTCCCACTATGGTATAAGGCAGGCTGTCCCAGGACAGCTAAGGGGTCCTGGTGAGCCCTGCCCCATTGATGGAGCTCAGCTGAACTGTGACTGCTTCTCCCACCATCACCTTCACTCTAGCTTTGCTGAACTACTTCTGCATGTCCCACAGGTAGCAGGAGCCTCAGTGAGCCCTACCCTGCACCTGGCCCCCCACCATGAAGAGAGATTTTCAGAGCTTCAGCCTGCCCTCAACATCATTGGATGCTTCTTGAGCTGCAGCTTGCTCTCTGCTAAACTGAGGTGGAACCCACACCGAGCCCCACACAGTGGGAGCTTTGGTGAGCCTATACCACCTTCCCACTCTCCTGGAAGCCTTGCTCACCTACACCCTGCCCCTCTACCTTCACTGCAGAGGAAGGGTGAACATTGGGAGCTTCAAAAATGACAAAAGGAGGGAGCAAAAGGGAATCTCAGAACTCAAGCTCACCCAAAACACATCCAGGAGACAAAGTCATAGAAAAACTTGGAAGTCACATACTTGAAATTTCTGAAATGATAGAAACTCAAGTGAAGAAAAAATTTCATCAGGCTGTGGAGAAAATCAGATCACAAATAATCTCTCAGGCAAAAAAAATTGGTAACAATCATGAAAGAATTACTCAGTACATCTAAAGAAGAAATAGATAAAAAATATAGAGGGGAACAGAAAAATGATGGAAATATTGAATGAATGATGCAAGAAAGAAATAGAATGAATAAAACAAATTCAAATAGATATCCAATGTGTTAAGAATTCCATTGAAAACTGACAAAATCACTTGAATGAAACTGAAGACATATTTTCAGACCTTAAAGATAGCATAGAAGCTGGTGAACATGAAAAGAAACATCTCTTAAAAAGAACAAAGAATCAGGAAATAACAATAAAACAGATGCAACATGATGTAAAGGGAAATAATTTAAGACTAATAAGTATCAAGGAAACAGGTGGAGTTAACATAATGATATAAAAATTGTTTGCAGAAGTTGTAATAGAAAGCTTTCCAAGCAAAGGAGAAGTTGACATACATATATCAATTCCTGTCTCTTGTGTTTCAATGAATGTCTTCATCTAAAATCTTTTGTATATATAATAATCATTGCTCACATTATTCTGTATATTATCAACTAAGTTGTTCATGAAAAATTGTCTTCTTAATGGAAGTTTTGTTTATACTCACACATATATGTGAAGAAGATTTTCTTGAGATGAGAGCTAGAGTTATAGGGAGAGCTGACTCATGTTATACAGCTGATGTACATATAGGACACAGCCTCCTGAGGCACAGATCAGGCTATGCCAGGCTGGCTGGACAGCAGGATGTAACCTGACGCAGAACAGAACTTGAACCACAGGGTGTGGCCTGTTGGTCACAGTGGGCAAGATGTGTGGGTAGAGCAACTCCTCCTGGACCAGATCTGAGGGGGTATAAAAAGATGCTGGTATTTGAGTTCACTGCCACTGTGATCATCTTCTTCTGCTGTGTTCCTAGTTCTGTGGTGGCCCATACTGTGTGCAGGACATAGCTTCCTTTTCTTGCTTCTTTTTCTCAGTAGCATAGCAGGATACAAAGTTCACTCTCAAAAATCAATGGAATTTCTACATATAAACAATGAACACACCAAGAAAGAAATTAGGGAAACTACACTTTTCACAATAGAATGCCCCCAAAATAAATACATAGGAATTTTTTGCAAAAAGGAAGTAAGAGATTTATGCAGTGAAAATGATAGTACTCTGAACAAAGAGATCAAAGAGGATTTCAGAAAATGGAAAGATATTTCTTGCTCCTGGATAGGAAGACCAACGTTGTGAAAATAGCCATAGTCCCAAAACTGTTATATAGATGCAATGCAATCCAATTAAAATGTCATTAATATACCTGACAAATTTAGAGAAAATATTCCTAAAGTTCATCTGGAACCAGAAGAGATCTAGAATAACAAAAAAATCCTGGGTAACAAAGAAAATACAGGAGGTGTTGCAATCCCTGACTTGAAATTATGCTACAAACTACTATAATAAAATCAGCATGGTGTTGGCAAAAAAATAGACCTGAGGATAAAAGGAACAGATTACAGATGCAGACACAATTACAAACATGTTCAGCCACCTTTTTTTTTTTTGTCAAAGGGGTCAAACACATTCACTGGAAGAAAGACAGCCTTTTTAATAAATGGTGCTGGAAAAACTGACTTTCTACAAGCTGAAGGCCAAAATTAGACCCCTGTCTATCACCACGCACAAAAGTAAAGTCAAAGTGGATGAAAGATTTAAATATTAATACTGAAACACTAACTCTTCTGGAGGAGAAAGTAGGTAGAAATCTTAAAGACATAGGAGTAGGTAGAGATTTTATGAACAAAAACCAAATTGCATGGAAAATACTTCAAAGAATCAATCGGGATACCCTCTTTTTGAAAAGTTTCAGTATCTCAAAAGAAATCACCAACAGAAAATCCACAAATTAGGAAAAAATTATAGCTGACTGTCCCTTAGACAAAGGATTCTTATCTAGAAAATATAAAGAATTTTTTAAAAATCAGGCCTCCAAAATTCAGAGACCCAATGCAAAAATTGGTATCTGAGATGAATATACATGTTATAAATGAAGGAGTACAAATGACAAATAAATATATGAAAAAATGTTCATCATTGGTCATTCCAGAGATGCAAATTGTCACACTGCTGATAAACTATCTTATGCCAGAAAGAATGGCTGTCATCAAGAAGTCAACCAATAACTAATGCTGGAGAGGCTCTGGGGGAAAAGGAATGCTTCTCCACTGTTGATTGGAGTGCAGAGAGGAGCAGCCACTGTGGAAATCAGTGTGGAGATCCGTCAAAAAGCTAGGATCAGGGGTCACATTCAATCTAGCTAGTCCCCTCCTAGTTATTTCTCCAAAAGAACTGAAATCATCATCCCACAGTGATACATGTGCACCCATGTTTATAGTAGCACAGTTTGTAACAGCTAAATCCTAGAAACAACCTAAATGCCCATTAACTGAGCTATGGAATAAAAGATGTACTTTTACACAATAGTCTTTTATTCAGTTTTAAAAAGATAAATTTGGACATTTTATTTAAATGGATGCAACTAAAGACTGTATTATAAGTGAAATAAATCATACCTGAATGTGCAAACATTGCATTGTCTTGTTAGTAGGAGAATCTGAAAGAGTAAATAACATTTGAAAGATATAACAGATTGTAAAAAGGAAAAATTCTGTTCAATAGGAAGTAAATACTGGCATGAAGAAAAGGCAAAAAAACCAAGAGAAAAATATATATATATTTATGCATATATACAGGATAGTTTGGATGGTTGTACTACTGAGTTTTCCAGGTCTATTGAAAGAAACAGTTAATGATTAAAAATGTTTTTAATTTTTTAAACACTTTTCTTCTTGTTAAGTTTTTATAACTATTTTAAAACCTAATTAACAGGTCTGATACCCTAAGCAACTAATTTAAGATAACATTATGCAATACAACAACCATTGTCAAATTCCTATTACTTCGTTTAATAAAATTTAGTATTACTTCTAAAGTTTTTTTAAACGATTTTGTATTCTTTAAAAAAATAAAACTATGAAGAAATGAGAATGGAGGCTGGGAAGATGGCTGAGTAGAATAAGCGCTTCCTTGGCAGGTGCAAGGACCTGAGTTCAATCCCCGGTTCTGTGAAAAAAGAAAGAAGGAAAGAAAGAAAGAAAAAAAGAAAGAAAGAAAGAAAGAAAGAAAGAAAGAAAGAAAGAAAGAAAGAAAGAAAGAAGAAAGAAGAAAGAAGAAAGAAAAAAAGAAAGAAAGAAAGAAAGAAGAAAGAGAAAGAAAGAAAGAGAAAGAAAAAAAGAAAGGAAGAGAAAGAAAGAAAAATTATTCTGTAGGTCTTAACTTTGTCACAGAATTTCACCTATGAAATGCTGGTCTAAAAATTTTAAGCCACCTCATAAGCATTAATCTAGCCATTATAATGTCATCCCCTTCACATACTATATTACTTTGAATTTAATGATGAACTTATGGAGGTATATTCTCCTTGACTACATATTTTTGCTTTCCACTTCTGGCTGCCTTGACTCACTGCATATCCACTACCCCTTTCACATACACACACATATACTTACACACATACATGATATAAGGAAGGAGAAATGAACTCAAGGACGCACAGACTCAGATCAACTATGCATTGACATGATGGCTTTTACATATCTATTTTAATGTTTAGATTCACTCCTTGCTAAGTCAGTCGCTGAAATTTGGTTGCTCATTAAAATTCTGCAAAGCATTTTCTTTGTGATAAACCTCATTAGCACAAGATATCCGCAGGCCTGCCATTTTAAATGCTATCAGTCACTGAGCTCCATGAACTCATTATCTGACACATTATTTGATGATATATATATATATATATATATATATATATATATATATACATATATATTGGTTATACTGGTTACATTAGCAAAACAATCATTTTGTGATGCCACATACCTGATTTTATAGTAATTTTTATTTACCAATCAGATATTCAGCTATTTTGAATTTCTAGAAGAATTCTTAATAATCAATTTATCTCTAGTTTTATAAAATAAAATTCTGTATCTCTGTGAGAAAAAATTCCCCCAACACAGTTTATGAACTACTCTCTGCTAAGATATTTATTGGCATGAGTGATTTTAACAAAACACTGATGTTATACTTAGTGTCTGTTAGTCTGGGTTATCTAAGGAAATGGAAGTAATAGGATATGCTGTAAATAGATAAAAAGCAGAAGATTTTATGGGAATTGGTTCATATGATCATGGAGGCCAAGATGTCCCATGATGTGTGATAAAATTCAGTCTGACTCCAAAGCAGTGAGGGCCAAGGGAACTGACAGTGTAAGTCTCAGTTCAAGGTTAAGACTTGAAACCTAAGGGTTGGAGAAGAGTGCTATGAGTTCCAGAATGCAAAGGCACATGAACTTGGAGTTCTGATAGCAAGGGACAGGAGTAGATGGCCATCTAAGCTTTATGAGAGGGAATTTGTTTTTTCTTCATGCTTTGTCCTATCTGGCATTCCCTGATAGATGAATAAGATTATACCTACTCACACTGGGGTGGAAAATCATTTTACTCTACCGATATGGGTACTAATTGCTTCTATAAACACCCAAACAGATATAACAAGAAATGCTTTACCAGATCTCTGGGTATCTGTATGTAACCCAGTCAAGTTCAGCACTATAATTAACCACTGCACCTCGTTTTTCTCAACTATATTATATGAATATGCCTTGGCACTTTACTGAAGAACCAATTGACCATGCTAGGATTTTTTCCATAGCATGAGTTATTTTTTTAAAATATTGTCTTGATTTGTTTTGTTCTAAGACAATGTTATGCAGTATTAGTTCCTTAATGAATATTTCATGATTAGGATGGTCTGTTTTCATAAATACAGGAAATTTAGGAATGATGTAATTATTCTGTATCATTAGACACAAGATTTTCTCTGAAATCATCTGCTTGATTCCAGTGATTCTTGATAGTCCTTAATTATGGAAATTTGACCAGCAAGTAGAACTCTAAATGTTCATCCTAATGTAGGTGATCAAACTAAGGTCCCAAATTAGTATCTAGGTGAAACAGGATTGCTCTATTGTCTAGTCCCAGGACTTGTCTTTTATCAATAGATGAAATGCATATTGTTCCTCCTGCAAGAAATGGTGGGTAGTAGAACTGAAAGGATTCGGTAGCACCAGGTGTTTGCATCCGGTTGCCTAACTGATTTTCCTGCTGTTTTGGTATGAGTAGGAGAAATAAGAGGCTACGGCTGAATAATCAAGAGTTGGGTTCATTAAGTAATAAAGAAGGATTTGTTGCCATAGAAATACCAGTGTAAGGAAGAAGTCAGATTCCGTATGACAAGAGAAAAGGCAGCTGCCTTGGAAGGAATTGCTTGTTCTCCTAACACTGCAGTTTGTCAGACTGTGGTGTGTATTATTTGGGGTGCCCAGGAGATCACCTGTAGGGAGGCTGGCAGCTGCAGTTAGAAATGTGGAGGTTGTTTCATCAAGAGATTCTCCTGACTTTTAGATGCTTCCTGGGGACAATCCCAGATGGCTCACTTAGCAGGAATCTCATTTATTTGTAGAGCCAAACACTTCCTAGAATCCCTAATGTCCATGTGAACAGCACTGCAAATTCATAGTTGTTCCCCTGTGGCCAATTTGCAAGCCACATTAACACGTTCAGACCAAGAGGGTGCCGTTAGGAACCAGGTTATTCATATTGTTTATTATTAATTCAGCGGGTTGAGCTTTGAATCAATTAAATTAAATCAGTGAGGAAGCTGACTGGATTCGTACGATAAAAAAGTCTGAGTCAAGTGCTTCTGAGGTTGGTTCTATGATCCAGTCACAGTCAGAGATGTCCTTCTGGACATTCCACATGGAAGGGTTTAAATTGCAGGTTAGGATGTAAAACTAGGGAGAAATTAGGAGCAGTCTGAGAGGCTGAGGCTTAAAGGAAGGTATGTTTGAGACGGGATATCATGTCTGCATCTTGTACAATGAATAACCACTAAGACAACAGTATGCAATGTATTAATTACTATAAATGTGCCAGTAATTAGTGGTGAAACTGTCTCATTGATATTTGTTTCTCAATAAAATTATTAAAAAATAAAGGAAGGTAGGTGGTTTTATAAAGAAGGCGGGTTTTGAATTGTAGAACAGAAAAGAAAATCAGAAAAACAGGATATGTTAAAGAGAATGTAATATCTGTGACTAGAAACATTAATATTTTTGATTTTTACTTTTCTTATTAATCAGATGGAAGATGCCCAGTTTCACTCACCTACAGTGAATGAATTAATGGGAGTAGAATGATAACAACTTTAAGAAGTAGGCAGGGCCTCGATCACAGAGACCTTTGCGCAACACCTAGTGAGTCTACCTTTCTTTTTATTTCCTTTTCTTTTCATGAATGGCAAGTGAATAGACATCTTTAAAGAAGACAGTAAAATAAGAACACTGATAACAATAGATAGAAGTACCTGGTGCCTGTTGCTAAAGAAAGAAGAAGCTGATGCACTAGCCCATACCCAAGGGAAGATAGTAAGAGACAGCTGTGGGAATGGAGATGAGAGGCCATCCATTTCTTAACTCTGCAGATACTTACTGAATACCACTTACATTCTCAGAGCAAGTTCTCAGGAAATAGAACTATAGGAATTAGTAAAACAGACCAGTTACTTGATCTCAAGGAGTTTATATTTTAGTGGAAATGTTGACAATAAATGCTCAAATTAATTATATGATTCTTTCAGTTATAGAGAGGGCTTTGGAGGAAACAAAACTGGCATAAGGGGTACGTGATGGGGCTAGGTCTCTGTAAAGGAGTGCTATTAGATTTTAGACTTGATTGACAGGGAAGGAAAAGTCATATGATCTAAGGGAACGGCATTTTTAGCAGAAGGACTAGCCAGTATGAAAACATGGGTGTGTAGAAGAGTCTGAGCAGGTGAAATAGAATGATGAAGTATGGAGGTAAAGAGAAAGACTTGATGCCCACAGTGAAGAGTTTTTATATTCTAAGAGCAGTGTGGTGGCACATCTGGCTTACAGTTATAAAAAATGAATAACTGCTTTCTATAAACATAGAAGCCAGTAATGAGGCTATTACAGCAGTTCAGGTGGGAGATGTGCTGTCTCAGATCAAGGTGGTAAATGCAAAGACAGACAAAAGTGTCAAAGTCAGGATGGGAAAAATTACTGACCATCCTCAGCTTTTGAGAGAAAGGGATCCAGAAAGTTCTTCACAAATTCTTAGGCATGATAATACCTACATAACATACAATCTGTCACAAAATCAAATGACCACATAAGAATGATGTCATCTTTTTGGTTCTTAATGAGGTACTTATGCATGGTAAGTGGAGAACCATAAAAGTACACTGCAAATGAACAGGGTGCAGAACATTGCTATAAGCACCCCAGATAACTGTACACAAACTTAATAGAAAATATTGTTTATAACCATGGTTACTGTTGGTGAAGGTAATGGAGTGTTTTCACAAAATTCTTCACTACAATGAAGAATTTTGTCTGAATTTTGTCTGCTGGATTTTTTGATGCCTTGGTTGAGGAAATTTGCAAATAGGAGGTAGGACAATATTTTTGTGTGATGGCATGGTGTCTGGTGCTTTTAGGCTCTTTTTGTCCCAGGCAAATAATGGGCCAGGACAACTGACAAACAAGAAATCACAACTTTTATTAAAAATAGAGGGAAAAAAGGGAAGGAAAGAGAAAGCAAAGGAAGCAAGAAAAGGAAGCGATGTCCTGCACATAGCATGGGCTACCACAGAACCAGGAACACAGCAAAAGAGGAAGATCACAGTGGCAGTGAACACAAATGCCGGCATCCTTTTATGCCTTCTCATATCTGGTCCAGGAGGAGTTGCTCTGCCCACACATCCTGGCCACCTTTTCCAACAGGTCACACCCTGTGGTTCAGGTTCCATTCTGCATTAGGTTACATCCTGTTGTCCAGCCAACCTGCCATGGCCTGATCTGTGCCTCAGGAGGCTGTGTCTTGCATGTAAGTCAGCTGCCTACCATGAGTCAGTTCTCCCTATGACCTTGTAGCTCTCATCTTAAGAAAGTCTTCTTCATGTGTATGTATGAGGATACATGAAACTTCCATTAGGAGGAAGAAAAACCTTCTCTCGAATACTTTAGTTGATAATTTACAGATTTTTTTTTTTAATGTATTTAGTACCGGGTCTACAGGGTCCCAATACACAGATTGGACTTGTAATGATCCTTTTGTTTTCAGCCTCCTAAGCACTGAGATTACAGGCACATGCCACCATGCCCAGTCTCAGTGGTTGTCTCAGTGGGCCGCTGGGGCTGGGGCCTGCACAGCACGCCGGGGATCAAACCCTAGTCCCTGCGCCTGACTAGGCAGATGCTTTAATCCACTGACTTATCTGGCTGGACCAATTTACGGATTAATAGAAGAAAAGATTATGATGCATAGAACAGATTTTTAGATGAAAACACTCCCTGAACCATAAGAAATGTGTTGACATACCAATTTAATAAGAAAAAGGAGAAGAGTGGAAATATCTTCGATGGTATAACAAATGGACTTTGGGAAAATCAAATGGGCTTTTAGGAGAACCAAGGAAGTTGTGACACTGTTTGATATTCTTTGTTTATGCAGTTTCTTGTCCTTGTGAATGGTTGGCTCCCGTACTGAGAGTGAAGCTGTCTTGGAGAATATTTATTACCACCTCTCTGCTGGAAATCTCTGTATTTGTTCATTTAAGGAAGATCTCAACAATCCTTCTTTCTGCAGCTGAAATGGAAATATTTTCAATTTAAATTAATTTTCATGTCAGCTCTAGGATTGTACAGTTCCTTACATTTTATTTAATGCAGGTCTATGAAGAAGCTCAGTCTCTGCTTTGCGTTTGTATGTAAGAAATCGAGGCAGCACACATGAGGGCAGAGATCAGGAGCAGAGGAGGCAAAGGGAATAACATGGACCTTGCAGGACTTCTTGGAAATCTCAGTGTAAATGGGTTTCCCTAGGATATAGAATTGAATGTGCAAGTCAGTTTTACCATGAAAGTTTGTTGGGCAGAGGGGGCCCTTTCTGATTACTGGCATTAATTCTTCTGACGTAAGCTAATTTACATGAGTACTTAGGTGTGGCAGGTGCTGCAGGGGTGAGAAAAGAAGTGTAAGATGTGGGCAGTTTTGAGGTCAGGTGTCAGTGGGTGTCCTTTGACTCATCACTGTCTCTGCTACTTTTCTATGATCTTGAGCAAATTAATTGTCTCTCCTGTGCCTCAATTTTACCCTCTATGAAAAATAGCACTATAATTATTAAATGCCTTTTTCATACATTATTTCATTCATCCTTTCAATAATATGAAGTATTATTATGCCTGGTTACTTAACAAACAAAAATCCTTTGAGATATCACAGTTGTCTAAGATCAAGCAATCGATAAATGACTGAGCCAAAATTAAAATCTACTTCTGTCTGATGCCAAATTCTACCTTTTGATCATTATACTGTATCACTTTTATTTGCTGTAAGGTTGTTATATTGGTTTGATTGAATATAAATAAATTGGGTAGCATAGTGCTTGGCATATAGAAGTCGATGAACAAAGACAGTTACTTAACAGTTGTTTAATTATGAATGGTAGATTAATCTCTTTATGGTTCTTTTTTGTTCTAGTGCTCTCTGACTATGGCTGTTAACCATTTGGAGATTAAATTTTATAATAAAGTAATACATAAAGAAGGATGAAATACATTAAAGATGCATATCTATTAAATAAAATGCATAAATAAAGACTGCTTGTAAGAGAATAGAGAATTAATTGAGGCAGGAGCTACAGGGGTTGTCTGCATGCAAGAGGTAGAACCTTAAATTTGGGAGAATTTACATAGATTTTTAAAGTTAATGCAATTTTCCTAAGAACTTCATCTACAACAGAGATTGGTTTAGCCACTGGCTGAATACAACTCATTTAAATGCTACAAGCCATGAACCACTCAGAATAGCATTATGGGTAATTTTAATGAAACACCCTTAAAGTCTGTACCTCTTTGTTAACTGCTTCTATTGAATTTAAACAAAAGTCCCATTTCATTCTAAATTTAAGTCCAAAAAAAGATTTGGTCTTTTCTCCCTGCCATTTTGCAACAAATGTAATTTCTCACAGGTGCCTGAAATTAAGACGTGCATCAGATCAGTAAGCTGCCTGTGAAGGTAAATGGAGTACTGAAAGAGAAGGGGCACTTTTTGTGACATATCCAGAGAAAACCACCTGAACTGACCTTCTTCCACCATGCTTGAGACATTGTAGATGGCGGCAGCTGACAGGAACACTGTGCTAGCTTTCTGCTATTATGACAGATGTCTGAGATGGTCAGCTTATAAAGAGAAAAGATTTCTTTTGGCCTAAGATAAAAAAGTTTCAGGCTATAATCAGCCCATTGTTCTGGGTGTGTGATCATGGCAGGAGTGTGTGGCAACTGAAAGAGAACAAGAGGAAAAGACTAGGGGCTCATGGCCTGCTTTGAGGTTTTGTGCCTAGTGACCTACAAACCTCCCACTTGGCTCCCTTTGGACATTGGCCCAGTGTCACCAAGATGGGAATCAAGCCTCTAATTTATGGGCTTTTGAGGAACATTTAAGATTCAAACAATAGCAACCACAGGTCTCCATTACATGGCACACAGAAATAAGAGAAAAATAATTTTAAATATCATAGATTTTAAATATCATAATTTTAAATAAACATACACCTACACGTAAATATTAATATTAGCTGGACTCATAAAGCCCTAAGCTGTAAATTTTCCAAATGTACACCTGATGGTTAATGAATAAACAAATGGACATATCTAAATGAAGAAATAGGAAAAAAAATTCTACCATATTTAGTAACTAGGTCTATACTAAGTAGATCAAACCAAGCACCAAAAAGTCACTGTGTGCAGCTTGATTCTATTTTAATGATATCCTGAAAAAGAGAAAAACATAAGGGTAGAAATTAGTCTGATTCTTTCTCTGTGCCACAAGTAGCCTGGGATTTGACAACAAAGAGGCAGAGAGAATTTTGAGAACTGGAAATTGTATTATGTTGTCAGGACTGCTAAAAACAAAAATCACATGTTGACTAACTTAAGGAGCAGAAATCTATGGCCACACAGTTTTGGAGCCTAGAAGTCCGAGATCAAGGTGTTGGTAGAGTTGGCTCCTCCTGAATGCTGTGGGAGAGACTGTCCCAGCACTCTGCCTCTGCTGCTGGGGGCCTGCTGAGATGTTTTCTATTCCTGGCACTGCAGATGATGTGTCACCGTGAGCTCATCCCTCATCATCACACAATGTTCTCCCTGTGTGTATCTGTACTGAAAGGCCTCTTTTTAATAAGAACGTTGGTCATATTAGACTAAGCATTCACTCTGTTCTAGTATGAATTCAACTAATTACATCCTCAGTGATCTCATTTTCAAATGAGTACATTCTGAAGTACAGATAGGACTTATAATGGAAGGGGGAACTATAGGTCTTTCCCAGTGATACATGCTGAGTGCTACTGTGGCATTTAGTACTGATAATTACCTATTTGTGTCTTATTTCTAATTTGAGCTCTAAATTTAGAACTACCAACCTCCTACTTGGATTGAGCTCCCCCTGTTTTCTGTTTCTCTCTCTCTCTCTCTCTCTCTCTCTCTCTCTCTCTCTCTCTCT
>NW_004524614.1:12298713-12306892 GCF_000260255.1 Octodon degus
ACTCTTTGATGTTCTTATTTAGAGCTCTGTAATAAAAATAACACTGGTTAACAAGAGAAAAACAAACAGAAACTTATTTACATGTATATCTCTTACATAATATATCATAAAAATGACAGAAATTCCATAAGCAACTGGAAGCAGTGGTTGGAATCTGGTTTCAAACTAACTTGGGCTAAAACAAAAGGAAAGAAGGTTCAGAGCCAGGGAAGCAAGCTATACAGGAAGGGGTCTGGGAAAGTACGATAAACAAAAGTAGACATTTTATACATATACAAATCAGTAGCTTCTGCAATGACAGGTCTCTTCAGTTAGCAGTGCTCCTTCCCTTCCTGTTCCACAGAGTGAGAATTTACAAATGGAAGTTTTCTTTGTCTTTATATGTGGAAAAGTTTACCTTCTGTCTTTACTCCATCTGCTGTTCTTCAAAATTGTCAACTCAAAGCAATCTTTATACCAAAGAGTGGTATGTTGGTATGACATGTTCTAGGTTCCTCTGTACTTCAGCATATGAAGGGAGCAAAATTCAATTTATAACAGTGATATTCTCTATGCTAATAATGGCAATAGTTACTTATCTGTAACTATTTGTCAAATATTATCAAATTATGCACATAAAAATAAGTTATATGCCAATAAATCTGACTTCAAAATTACATCTCAATAGACTTCACTTTTTTTTTTTAAGTAGGCTCAAAATCCTATTATTTTCTGCTTAGACGGTTGTGGAAGCTGCCAAATTACTCTGCCTCTTTCAATGCTGCCATCTTTGTCCAATCTGTAGGTTATATTTCTACCTAATAATTCTTTAGCTGCCAAGTGTCCTCTGCACATAGAACACTGTTGCTTAAATTGGGTAGTTGGTGCACATGGCACCTTCCTACATCTTTATTCTTGTCTTCTGTCATTTTTTTTTTGTAGAACATTTGTTTTCTAAAAACTGCTTTCAGGTATCTTTAAAATACACATATACACAAGCCTGCTTGGATTCATATACAGATATGGTTGGCGTTTGCCTCGATGACTTTGATTCTGAACACACTTCTCTACTGAAATTTCCTTCCCTTTTCCTTTGCGTGTGGTGGCACATGCCTGTAATCCAAGCACATGGGAGTCTGGGATTGCTGCAAATGTGAGGCTCAAAGTGAACCTTGAACTCATAGTCTGGGCTTCAAAGTGAGTTTAAAGCCAGTCTGAACTGCATGGTGAAACCCTGTCTCAAAAACAAAACAAAACAAAAACAAACAACCACCCCCCCATAATTTTCTAACATCCTGTTGTATTCCAAATCCTGAACTGAGATAAGTGCCTTACCTTGGCTTCCTAGTGAACTATACAGAGTTTTATTTTTATTTTTTTAAATTTTTTATGAGCGGAATATATTTATTGAGGGAAAGAAAGCTCCTGTCTGAGAGAGAGACAGGAGGGTGGCCCGAGTGGGTGGTCCCCAGGAATATACAGAGTTTTATTGCTGGATTTACCACTGGTAATTGCCTATTGATGCCTCATTAAGTAACAGAACCTCCCTCTCCCAGTATGCTTTAGTTACCCAGGTGACAGTTCCTGTTGCAGTTTCTGTTGCTTCTGTTCATTAGAAAGAGCTGGTGATTGTGATACATGGCTGGCACTATGATACATATTGTAAAGCCCATCGAAGACAGCCAAGTACTCTACCCCTGTACCTCCCTTTTGCAATTCCATAATATCCTCCCTCCCTTAGCTTTCAGGATCTGACTTTTTGAATGACAATTAATTCCCTGTCAGTGCCTGTCCAATATTAAATTAATATGTCTCCAAATTCTTGGTTCATTTCTACTTGCCACTGCAACTTCTGAGATAAACTCTGAACTCAGAAGTGCCAACTTCCTACCTTAGAAGCTATGCTCGTCTTATCTTGTTCTGCTCTGAGGTCTCCTTTCAGGCCATGGAAACTGGCCTTGCTTTTGGAAAATTCCCAGTGAATGGAGGAACAGAGCTTGCCTGTATTCTCTTTGCATTTCCCTGTCCTGTGTGCTTTGCCAGTTCTCTTCTGGTAGGCAGTTCTGAGAGGCATTCCATATGTGGCACTATAAAGAAGTGAGATTTTATAGAAGTAAAGAGAAGTGTAGGCCAAGCTCGTGTTGTTTTCTGCAACAACTCTAGATTAAGGAGGTTTTGCTGCTTTCTGTGCCTGCTTCTCTTCTCCCCACCCTAATCCTGCATTACCTCCAAATAGATATTGCATCTCGCTGTTATGTTATCTTGCTGTAGTAGACCCTTTATTAATGCACTTTCTTTGACTCATAAAATTTTATTTAGTGTATGTCTTATATTAGTATAGCTACCCCAGTTTATTTATTTATTTTTTGTTTCAAATTTTCTGGCAAACTTTCATACTTTCACTTTTAACCCATTTGTACTACTGAATCTAAAATGATTGTCTTCTAGACAGTGTATGGTTGGATCCCTTTTAAAATCTATTCTGCTAATCTATGTCTTTAAATTAGAAAGTTTAACTCATTTGCATTTAGAATAGTTATAGGCAAGGAATGATTAACTCTTGTAATTTAATTATTTTCTACATGATTTATTAGTTTTCTGTCCTCTACTTCCTGTACCACTGTGTTTTTTCTGTTAAATTTTTAGTGAAAATTTTACATTCACATTCATTTCATGTATATTTAACATTTTTTAAGAAATGGTACTGAGGATCAAATCTAGTTACACTGTTTCACCAAGGTCCATCATCATCCCTTTTTTATTTTATTTTGAGATAGGATCTTCCTAAATTTCCCAGGCTGCTCTTGGATTTGTGATTCTCCTGCCTCAGTCTCCACATATCTGGGATTATAGACATAAGCCATAACATCTGGCTTCATTAGCTTTTTTTGTGTGTGCGTGCTTACCACAAGAGTTACACTAAAAACCAAAAGTTATAACACTAATTTGAAATTGTCATATTAGTTTCTATCACATAAAAACTGCTTCTTTAATAGTTTTGTTTCCAGAACTTTCAGTTGTTCATGCTGAAGTTATCTTTTATATAGTATGTGTCCTATAAACGAGCTAATAATTTTTAAGTCATTCATCACTGAAGAAAACAGAATGTGGAGCTATAAACTCAAAGATGCAATATTAGCCTTTAGACTAATTATTATTTAAATGTATCTCTCATGTAGAAAACACAAAATGAAGTTAAACACTATCATTAGCTTAATAATCTAACAATTGTTTATGTATATATCTTTTCTGAGATGCTTACTTTTCATAGCCTGTAAATTATTGTTGAGGTCTTTTATTTCAAACTTAAGGAATTCTTTCAGTGTATCTTGGGGGCAAGCATAATTATAACAAATTTCCTCAGGTTCTATTTATCTACATCTCAATTTATTTTGTGTTAGCATAACAGAATACTAAAACTGGGCAACTTATAAAGATCTGACACTGATTTCATCCACAAAGAAGGTGGGATGTCCCAGATAAAAGATTCTTGTATCAATCTTACAAGAGTTTTCTTGTTGTGTTATACGACAGCAGAGGTCTAAAGGAAAGGAAAGAGATCACATGTGCAAGAGGGGTGTGTGTGTGTGTGTGTGTGTGTGTGTGTATGTGTGTGTGTGTAGGGATGTAAGACAAATTCATCTTTCTCTCAAGAACCTACTTATCCCATATGTATGGCAACTATTCTTTCAAGTGGGAAAAACACTCACGATAGACTTGCTTGTTAAAGTTCTCGCTCACCAACATCATTACACTGGTGATTAAGTCTCTTAACACATAAAAGTTTGGGGCCATAATCAAGCTGTAATGTCTTAAATCTCTCTCATTTTAAAAGACCACATCAGCTCAGTATATTAATATGGCTTTACTTTTTGTACCATGTTTATATTTTTCTGCTGGATGGTTAAGACCAAGATAAAGCAAGACCTATATAACAAGAAATGTAATTTTTGTATCTGACAAGGTTAGTCAAATCCCCTCAGGATTTACCCTGAAACCCTGTACTGCAGTTTGTAGATTCTTTGTCAGGATCAGTCATGTGGATGAGTCATTGCCATTGCTTGGCCAATGTGCTCTCTGTGAAAGCTTGAGAGAATGCTTTCTCTCCATGTGACTCTCCTTAGACACACTCTACATCATCGATCACTTTCTTCTGTGACCCCAAGTCAACAACTTCTGACATTGCCAGTTCTGCTGATAACCCACTACTATTATGGACTATTGAACTATATTGGATTATTTTGCTGAATTCATGCACCTACAATATTTTAATGGCAATGTAATATCCATCTCTGACAAAAATAAACAAAAAAGGGGGTTATAAATGAAGGACAATTTTGTAGTGAAAAAATATATATCTGTATATACAAAATCTGATAGATATACAGCTACTTTCTCTTAGTTCAGTGAGAAGAAAGATTTGTACTGTAGTGCTTAGACAAGATATCATGTCTGCATCTTGTACTCTGAATAACTAATACGAAGCCAACAATATGCAATGTATTTGTTATTTTAACTGTATTACTAGCCTGTTGTGAAACTGTTTCATAAAATAAACAAATAAATAAATTTACACATTAAAAAAAACTGTGTTGGATTGTTTTGCTGAATTCAAGCACCTATAGTATTTAGATGCCAATAGAATACCCATCTCTGCCAGGACTAAACAAAAAAAGGGGATACAAAGGAAGGACCATTTTGTATTTGTATATACAGAATAGTTGAGATAGATATACAGATACTTTCATTTAATTCAACGAGAAGAGAGATTTGAACTAATAGTTTTTGGACAGGATATCCTGTCTTTTTTTTTTGTACTATGGATAAACACTAAGAGGATAACAATGTACAATGTATTAATTATTGAAAATGTCCTATTAATCAGCTTTGAAACTGTCTCATTGATATTTGTTTCTTAATAAAACAAAATAAAATAAAATAAATAAAATTAGAAGACCAAGTCAGTTGCATATTGGAGTTTTGTTTGGTGGTTTTTCTTTTTTTCTTCTTTATCTCTTTGAATGTATTTGTATTTTGCCCTGAAATTTCTGATATGAAATCCATTTTTAATATTAATGAAGATCCCTTGAACACTATGAATTCATTTCTCTCTCTCTCTCTCTCTCTCTCTCTCTCTCTCTCTCTCTCTCTTTCCCTTTCTCTCTCTCCCCCCACATCTTGGTCTCTTTCTAGTTCTTTGTGTCTCTCTCTGCTTTTAAGATTTTGCTTTTTCCCATGTTATAATTATAATGTATCAGTGTGTATTTTTTGTCTTTATCTTTAACTTTTATATTTACATGTTTCATCACATTTGGGAAGCTTTGAAAATTGTTTCTTTAAATAATTTCTATCTTTTTCTTTTCTTTTTGAATATCCATGATGAATACATTCATCTACTTGATGGTGGTCCTTAGGTTCTTCTACCTTTGTTCATTTTTCTTCATTTATTTTTCTCTCTGTTACTCTAATTTGATAATTTTCATGGTTGTATATTCAAGTTTGATAATTCTTCCTTCTGCCTGCTCAAATCTATTTTCAAATCCCTCTAATGAACTTTTCAGCTCTAGAATTTCATTTTAGTTTTCTTTCGTTTCCTATCTCTTTGTCAGTATTTCCATTTTGTTCATTCTTCTTGATTGTCACTACATCTTCCTTCAGTCCTTTGAACATCTTTAAGACAGCTATGTCAAAAGCTTGAACTAGCAGATCTTCTCTTATCTTAGGTCTTTTTTGAAGGATAATCTTTTCTGAAGTATAATCATGCTTTTTCCCTTTGAGTGGACAATAATTTTCAGTTTCTTTTTATTTTATGTAGTTTTATTCTTGAAAAGTACACATTTGAATCTAATAATGTATTAACTCAGGAAAGCACATTCTCCTCCTTACCCAAGGTTTTCTGTTTCTTTCTTTTTTGTCTTCTTGTTGGTGTATGTGTATATGGGGGTATATTTATTGTTGTAGGCTGCCTCTATGCTGATGATAAGCCTGAAGTATAAGCTTAAGGTTTTCTTAGGTCTTTTCTAAATCTGGGCCTCCATCTGGCATAGATAGTGACCTAATTTCTTCCATAAATGAGGTTACTCTTTAACAAACTAGTTTTTAATGTTTGTTCTCAAAAGGGTAAAAACAAAAAGTTGGATAGTGTTATCTCTTTATAGCCACTGAAGTTGCTTTAGCCAGAGAAGGAGGTTGAAACAATATGAGGAGGTAGAACAGTACCCCACCGACCTCTGTCTGCACTTCTGTAATCAGAAGTTTCGTTCAGTGACCAGAATATAGACTTTCAATACTGTGTGACAGTATCCTTTTTACTGTTAGGAACATGCATATGACTGCCTGCTGTGACCAGAGAGTGGGTTGGATAGCCACAGCTGCATCAAGGAGTAAAACTGACCAAAATTAATCTCAATTCACTGGCCAAGCCTTCCCCTGGAAATTAAAAGCCTTCAGTAGACTCCAGACTTCCAAACTAGGTTATATCAGACAGATTTTGTCAGTGAATTGTTCTCTAATGATAGGATTTTCTGAGGCTTCTCGTCACCATCTTGCTGTCATTTCTCTGTCAGGTGTTGGGGTTACAAGGATGAAACCTCACATAAATAAATGACTATTAAAAGATGTGACTATCAAAATAATGACTACAAAATGATGTTACTATTAATGAGCTACCACAGTTGCACTGGGAAGACCTCCATCCATCTTCTCTTGCCTGCTGTTCCATGACAGACATCATTAATCTATCTCAGTCATATTTTACTTAGAGCTCTTAAGTAGCATTGGAATAATTTCCAACAAAATATATAGACCATTTACTACCAAATCCACCAGTTTTCATTCTAACTTGGATATTTTTCATGGTTAAGTGGTTCAGTGACTTTGAGCCCTTTAAGAGTCACAGAACAGACATGGTGGCACAGAGATATTTTCCCTTGTATTTCCTGCAGACAGAGTATTCCTTCTTAGCTTTTTTCCCACTTTTTAGCACCTCTGGATTTGAGGGCTGCCAAATTTTCTGTTCATTTCTTCTTCTTTTAAAAAATACATTTGGTATATTTTTACACACTACAAGCTTGGACTTGTAATGATCCTCCTGTTTTCAGCCTACCCAGTGCTGGGATTAAAGGTATGTACCACAACACCTGGATTCAATGGCCAGCTCAGCACACTTGGGCATGGAGCTGGTGCAGCACATGGTGCAGAGGATCAAATCCCATTCCCTGTGCTGACCTAAGCAGACGCTTACTCTGCTGAGCTATCCTGGTGACCCAAGGTCTGCCGAATTTTAATATCTACCAGGAGATTTTTCGACTCTTACTCCTACATGAACTCAGCTCACCCAACTACTTTTTTCTAGATGGTAGCAAAGTTGTTGTTCAATGGCACTTTCTGAAGAAAGCAAAATTTCATGAATCCTGCCATTCATATTTTTATAATAAACTCAAATTATTGCTTATTAAAATCTGTTATTCTCTATACACAAAGAGGAAAACACTTTTTTCTGTAAGTTTGCTTAATATCATGTTGTACTTCTGTACTAATATTGTAGCATATTGTATGGAATAAGCTGGTAACATCCCTTTACTTACCTTCAACTGAGGTAGGAATGATTAAAAATATAGCTTTTTAATGCTAACTTATTGTTAAATGGTATGTCTAAAAACAATACTTCTGTTTACAACCTGTAATTTTACTATTCTTTCATCAACTGCTTATTCAAAATAAAAATCTTTTTTTGAGAAAGTGAGCTATTTCCTTGAGATGGTGGATGCAAATGTGCAGCTGCCTCATATTTGGTTACCTCCCCGGAGACTTGAAGGCATCTATCCTCCAGGTCAAGGGACAGTCATAAATAGGATGCATGGAAGTCACTGCTTTTAACATGAGAATTAAAACAAAGATTTAGCATTCATTTTCTCTGGAGCTTCTGTAAATTTCAGGGCCTGGGGACCAATTTGTGGGAACTGAGACTCCAGCCTAAATAGAGACATAGGGTGTGGGGTGGTCACCTTCTCTTATCACTAGGAAGAAATTCTTGTTGAATTTCTTGGAATTTACCTCTTATTTCTTTCCATCTTTTCCATTATTCTGGGTTAAGCTGTTTCTTCTTTCTTCTTCTTCTTCTTCTTCTTCTTCTTCTTCTTCTTCTTCTTCTTCTTCTTCTTCTTCTTCTTCTTCTTCTTCTTCTTCTTCTTTCTTCTTC
>NW_004524614.1:12306992-12313015 GCF_000260255.1 Octodon degus
TTCTTCTTCTTCTTCTTCTTCTTCTTCTTCTTCTTCTTCTTCTTCTTCTTCTTCTTCTTCTTCTTCTTCTTCTTCTTCTTCTTCTTCTTCTTCTTCTCCTTCTCCTTCTCCTTCTCCTTCTCCTTCTCCTTCTCCTCCTTCTCCTCCTTCTCCTCCTTCTCCTTCTCCTCCTCCTCCTCCTCCTTCTCCTTCTCCTTTTTCTCTTTCTCTTTAGCTAAAGACACTGAAGCTCAGATATATTAAGCAGTGTTCCAGATGCCTATGCTTAAATAGAAATTGTGTTTGAATTAAAATTAGGTCTGGATCAATTTACTTCAGTTTAATTAAAACTTTTCATTAATCCTGGTGTCCCTTTAGTTTCTCACAATACTCATATCCAAATGAACTAATCTTGACTAATCTTAGGTTGCCTTAATACCTCCACATTATTTTTCTGTTTATTTTTCTAGCTTAGCTCTAGATTACAACATCAAATAATAGGACCTTTTGCCATTCTGTATAGCCCACGTGTCTTAGTCTGTTTCCTGTTATTATTGCACATCTCAGATTGAGAAACTGATAAAGAGCAGATGTTTACTTGGCTTGGAATTCTGGGGGTGGGAATGTTAAAAGCATCATATCAGCAGCTGATTAGGGTATTCTTAATGCAGCATATGGCAGAAGCTATCACATGGCAAGACAGACAGTGCACCACCTTGGATCTGTCTTCCTTTCCTATGAAGCCATTAAGTATCCTAGTGTGGTGGCACACACCTACAATCTCAGCTCTCTGGAAGGTTGAAGCAGGTGGACTGGGAGTTGAAGGCCACTCTGGGCAAACAGTATGTTAGTGAGATCTTGTCTCAAAATGAAACAAAAATATTAAAACATTTGAATGCAGCTCAGTGAGAAGGGCCTAGATTCAAACTCCAATACTATATTTTAAAAAAGCTGTGTATGTCATTATGGGAGCTCTGCTTTCATGACCTAATCTAATCTTCATTACTTTCTACAGGCATCACCTCCAACTATCATTAAAATATGACCAGGGATAAATTTTGAGGGGACATGATCAAACCAAACCAACATCCATCCCAGACGAATCACAGTTTTAAAAACATCTAACATCTAACCAGCTTAGAGAGTGAGGGAGAGGTGTGTCCAACCTGAAGAAAGCAGTCACATGTATGGTCACACTACTTAGTCTTGTCTAGTATCTCCAAAGATTTATTCCAATATCCAGTGCTATCTTGCTTCTAGAAAAGAGAAAGATGATCTTAGGTCTGGATAGAAACTTAAGGCATTAGCAATCTGCTGGAATCTGAGGCAAGAGGAAGGAGGTATCCTCAACAGACAGGAAGCGGAATGTAAGCTTGTCTTCCCTCTGGCTGCTTACATGCCTGAGTCATCACACATCTCTCCAGGCCTTCCTTAGGCCCCAGACACATGGGCAAAGGTAGAATAAATCATTTGTAATCTTTCTAAATATGGTATTTCCATTATCCAGGGGAGGGCAAAGAAGGCTTTTATATAAATGAAGGTTTATAAAGGAAGTGCTGACACATGGAAGAAATGTCATCTTAGTTGCATTCTGATGGCTGTTCAAGGTCTCCCTGAACTCTATGTCTGCAAAATGTGTTATTGTAATCAGTTTTTTGGGTTTAATGCTTAGATGTGGTAAACACAACACAAACAAAAATGACAACCAGCTAGCTAGTACCATCTAGTGGTAGCTATGAAACAACAACATCTAGTGACCTTTTCGCAAGGGGAGGGAGATTCCGAAACCTGATGTCCTTTCCATACTGGAAAGATTCATGAAGGTTTATCACGGTTATGCAAGCTTCACTTTTCTCCGTGGGAGATGAACAGTAGATCAGTATCTTGGTGGGTATCCTAGAGATAAGAGTCAAGAGATAAAGTATATTTCAAAGCCAAGAAATGGGCACACAGGATTGCAGAAAGAGCTCATTTTCTGTTTAGGTACTGCTGATCTTGGCGGAGGAGCTGAAGGTTTCCTCAACTTCAGCTGTTTTGTGTTCAAGCCTTGTCATTCACATTTCAAGTTGGGTAAAATTGGCCATTGGTGTTACAGACTTCACTGTGGCAGATGGCTCCTTATATCACAGACAGAATTTCAGAACAGAAAATCCTGGTACTAAATTTCCCCAAAGGGTTTTAGCTGATGTAGCTTCACTCCATTCAGCAAAGAATTGTAATTACTGTGTGTCGAGCAATCCCTTTAGTTATATTGGCTGATAGTACCCTCCAAGACACTTAGAGGCAGGCATTCCTTGCCTCATTTACTTCTGAGGGGTGTCAAACTTTGTAAAGTATAAATTTCATTCTCTTGTTCTATAAGGTTAGAGGAGGCAATTCTATCCTTCAGAAAACTCTGAGATAGAGAATAAAATGATCAACTCTTTGTTGTGCCTGTGTAGTTTGAGGAAAAAGTAGGACATCCTAGGATTGAAATGATCTCCAAGTAGCAGAATGGGGCAGAAGGCAGAAGAGAATTGGGACTGAAAATACAAACCTTGGCATGAGCACCATAAAAAAATATTTTTATTAGGAATTGGAAGAATTAAGACATATTTCACAGAAATATCACATGAGGGATATCAGCTGAGGTAACTGTCAAAGAAAGTCAACATTTAATGAAGACTCTTTGAATGTACTATTATGAAATCTTAAATGATATATTCAAGGACTGAATTTGTTGATCTAAATTTATTATTATTTAGTCTCATGGACATAGATTCTCTCTCACTGGTAAGCCATGGCCTTAAAGAAAAGATATACAAGCTATCAAATCACAATTTAATACGGTTTGCATTAGGCCCAGCAATTGAATTAAATTGTTGTGAAGTTGAGTTATGCATAGAGATTAAGTATAGGCAAATGAGGCAAGATAGGAAGATTGAGACAAGGGAAAAAACTATGCTTTGCTATGCTCTGGTGAGTAGCATCATATCATAAAGTTATAATCTAACTTAGAATCATCAATAGTTGGGTAAATTTTGAAATTTTGGGTTCTAGAAATAAGTTTTTGCATTTAAAAATTGCCATATTTGCCTGGCAATTTTTTTTCAAATAATTTCATTAAAAATAATAATTTTATTTAGAGAAATTTGCTGCTATATGGCACACTTTTAACCTACTTTATTTAGAACAATTAAAACATATTTGGGGCAAATAAATTTGTCTGCAAAGGTAATCTAAAAATAAAAGAAGTTAACTAACAGAATTTATTTTTCAAAACAACAAAATTTTAATGTAGCTTAAATTATAAGTTTATCTGTAACATGATATGTGAGACCATGTGATTTCACAGGTTGAATTTAAGGAAGCTTTAAAGCTTCCTTAAAATATTTTTTAAAAAAATAATTTTATTGAGAAAAAACAGCAATGAGACAGTTTCAAAGCTGATTGCTAGCACAACTTCAATAATTAATACATTGCATATTGTTGTCTTAGTGGTTACTCATTGTACAAGATGCAGACATGATATCCCATCCACAAACATTATTAGAATAAATCTCTTTATTCATTGAATTAAGAGAATGCAGCTGTATATGTATCCTAACTATTTTGAATATACAGATACAAAATGGTCCTTCATTTGTATACCATTTTTTTGTTTAGTTTTGTCAGAGAAGGGTATTCCATTGTCATTTAAATATTGTAGGTGCATGAATTTAGAAAAATATTCCAATATAGCCTGGTAGTCCATAATACTAGTGGGTTTTCCATAAAACTGACAATGTCAGAAGTTGTTGACTTGAGCCTTTTACAGCTCAGCATATTAGTATGGCTTTACTTTTTATACTTCATTTTTATACTTTTCTGCTGGATGGTTAAGACCAAGATAAAGCAAGACCTATATAACAAGAAATGTAACTTTTGCATCTGACAAGTTCAGTCAAATCCCCTCAAGATTTACCCTGAAACGCTGTACTGCAGTTTGTAGATCCTTTGTCAGTTTCAGCCATGTGGATGATTCTCAGGAAGCCTTTACATATAAGTGGATGCCACCTGAAGATATACTCGTAAGTGAAATAAACCAGACACACATGTGTAAATATCATATAGTCTTCCTATTATAAGAACTTAAAAGAAGAAATAAAAATGGAAAGATATAGCACAATTAAAAGGAAAGTGAGAACTTGAGGATTAGACAATGAAGAGAGGGCAAGGAGAAAAACTAGAAAATATGACAGGGGCAAAGCCATACATTTATACACACAAGATGGGTAAGGCAAAGATCCTGAGAATCTTCAGCATGTTTTTGAAATTAGCAGCATGAATTCACACACCTACAATATTCAAATGACAATGGAATGCCCTTCTCTGACAAAACTAATCAAAAAAGGGGGATACAATTGAACAACCATTTTGTATCTGTATACTCATGATAGTTAAGGTATATATACAACTACATTCATTTAATTCATTGAATAGATAGATTTCTTCCAATAGTGCTTGTGGACAGGATATCATGTTTGCATCTTGTACAATGAATAACCACTAAGACAACAAAATGCAATGTATTAATTATTGAAACTGTGCTAGTAATAGGTTTTGAAACTGGTTCATTGCTATTTGTTTCTCAATAAAATAAACAAAGAAATTACTTTGCAAAAACAAATGAAGTTATTGCAAAGCCCTTCATAATTGCAGAGAGAGAATCTTTTAATCTAGTTTTCCATACAACCACTAAGCATACTGAATCATCAAAGTAAATTTTTTTTTTGACACAAAGACAATTATTTAAGACCTTTATTAACAGGTGCTTGCAGTTTGTTGACTTTTTTGAAAAAATCAAATTGTAAACTTTTATTACAAATTAAAAATGAAGTTCTTAAAAATCTCAACTTGACCAGATATGAAACAATTTAAAAACCTTTAAAGGTGTATTGAGAAAAACCAGGCTCTTTTAAAAAACACGTTTGTCATTACCAAAAAGAGACGTCTTTAGGTAAAAATAATAAAAACCCCATGCTGCATAGATAATGCAGATAGTTCTAGTTATCTGGTCAACGGGCAAAAAGCAAGCACTTAAGGTCTTCAATTCCAATCTTTTGTTCATTTCTTATTGCTGGAATTTCCTATTCGTTTCTTTCTTGCTGGATGACTAAACCGGATGATGGTACAGATGTTAAGCCGGCATTTACTCAGACCAGCCCTGCTCAGCCTCGGGAGCGGACAAATTCACAGCTGATGGATAGGCTGCTTTTGTCTCTTTGCCATCTTGTGGTTTAGGGTTTTCTGGGCGTCTGCGTCGGTAATTGAAGTTGTGACTGTACGGACGTTGAGGTGTCTGCTGACCTTGGGTCTCATCTCCTTGATTTTCCTTATCTTCTTCATTGCCATCCTCTCTAGGCTGTCTTTGGCGAGGAGGGCCCTGCAGAATCGGGGTCTATAACCTCCATACATGTTCTGTCTCACTTGTCTACCTTGTTCTCCTGCACCCTGGCTGTCAGCACCCTCCATCACTTCTCCTTGCACAGGAGGGTTGGAGTACTGTGGTCGGCACCCACAGGGTCTCCTTATGTAGTAAGATGGGAACCTTCGCCTGCGGCAGGGCCGGCGTTGTTGGGCCTGGCCTTCGGGAGCGCTCTCCCATCCCTCGTTCTTTTTCCCATTCTCACTATTCTGATAATTCTGCTGGCAATTGCATGGAGGACCCCTACGACGTGGATGGCGTCCATAATGGTTACGGTCTGCTGCGTATTTACTGCCTTGAACTGGAACTCCACCAAGGCCTATAACATTCGCTGCCTCGCACCCTTTTCTCCTTCAGCAACACCAAACTCCGCAGTCTCTCCATCTCCTACACTGCGAAGGTCCTTCCTGGGGTTACTCTTCTTTATGGCAGTCGTGTACAAATACATCTCCCTCGGTGTCATTCCTGTTGATGAAGCCATATCCGTTTCTTACATTAAACCATTTTACTGTTCCCAAAACCTTCGTTGCGATGACCTTCTTGCCCCCGCCTGCAGGCGCCGCCGCCAATGTGAGGCCGCCCGGGCCACGGCTCCCTG
>NW_004524614.1:12313161-12323726 GCF_000260255.1 Octodon degus
TGGTGACTGTGGCCGGCTGCGGCAGCTGCGGCTCCTCCAGGTGTGTGATGGTAACTAGGCCGGCGGCGGTGGGGCTGCTCAGGGCTCTCTGGGGTCCGCTCTCCTCTCCCGCTACCGATCGAACTCCAAAGTAAATTTTTATAATTTAAAATTAAACTAATCATTTCAATAAAGTTTTGAACCCCAGTAAAAAATTAATAAATATAAAGAATTTGAGTTTATAATTCTTTATAGCTGAGTAATACTCCATTGTATAAAAATGCCAAATCTTTTTCATCCATTCCTCAGAGAACGGGCATCTTGGTTGTTTCCAAGATTTGGCTACCACAAATTGTGCTGCCGTAAACATAGGTACACAAATATAAGTATGATATGTTTTCAGTTCCTCCAGGAAAATTCCCATTAGGGGAATAGCTGGTTTGAATGGGATTTCCAGTCCTAGTTTTTTAAGGAGTTTCCACACTGATTTGCATAATGGTTCCTCCAGTCTACATTCCCACCAACAGTAGAGACGGGTTCCTTTTCCCCCATAGCCTCTCCAGCATTTGTTAGTTGATTTGTTTATGATAGACATTCTTTTTCAGTGAGATGGTATCTCAGTGTTGTTTTAATTTGAATTTCATGTATAGCTAGTGATGTGGAACATTTTTTCATATATTTATTTGCTTCTTATTTCATCTTCTGAGATTTGTGTGTTCATCTTGGATGCCCATTTCTGGATTGGGTCTTAAAGTTTTGGGGCACTAATGCTTTTCAGTTCTTTATATATTCTAGGTAGCAGACCTTTGTCTGAGTGCTTATTTGTCAAGATGTTTTCCAAATTTGTGGGCTGTCTTTTCACTTTGTTGGTAATTTCCTTTGACGTGCAAAAACTTCTCAATAAGAGGTGGTTCCAGTTACTAATTCTTTTAAGTGTTACCTGAGTGACTTGATTTTTTTTCATCAACTCTTTGCCTACTCCTATGTCTTCAAGTATTCTTCCTACTTTCTCTTCCTGGAGATTTAGTATTTCTGTTTTAACTTTTAGATCTTTAATCCATTTTGACTTTAGCTTAGTGCATGGTGATAGATCTGGGTCAAGTTTGAGTTTTCGGCATGTAGAGAGCCAGTTTTTCCAGCACCATTTGTTAAAGAGGCTATCTTTCTTCCAGTAAGCATGTTTAACAATCTCCATTGTCAAAGATCAGGTGCCTAAGTGTGTTCAGAGAGGTTTCTGAACCTTCTAATTTATTCCATTGGTCCTCAGATCTATTTTGTTGCCAGTACAATGCTGATTTTATCACAGTAGCTTTGTAGTCTAATTTCAAGTCAGGAATTGTAATGCCTCCTGCCTTCTCTTTGTTGCCCAGGTTTGACTTTGCTATTCTAGGTCTTTTCTAGTTCCAAATAAATTTTAGGAATGATTTCTCTAGGTCTGTGAGGTATGTTGGTGATAGTTTGATAAGGATTGCATTAAATCTGTACAGCAATTTTGGGAGTATGGCCATCTTCACAATGTTGACTCTTCCTATCCAGGAGCAGGGAATATCTTTCCATTTTCTGAATTCCTCTATGATTTATTTTTTCAGAGTACTGTAATTTTCCTTGAAAAGATCTTTGATTTCTTTAGTAAAAATAATTCCAAGATATTTCATTTTGCACAGTGCCATTGTAAACGGTATTGTTTCTCTAATTTCCCTCTCAGTGTGTTTGTTATCTGTGGAGAGAAATGCTATTGACTTTTGGGTATTGACTTTATATCCTGCTATGGTACTGAATTTTGCATGATTCTAGTAGCTTCTTCATGGATTTTTTGGGTCTTCCAAGTAAAGTATCATGTCATCTGCAAATAATGATAATTTAACTTCTTCTTTACCTATTCTTATTCTTTTTATTTCTCTCTCTTTTCTAATGGCTGTAGCTAATGATTCTAGAACTATATTGAATAGGAGTGGTGATGGAGGACATCCTTGTCTTGTACCAGATCTGAGAGTAAAATATTTCAATTTTCCCTGTTTAGAATTATATTAGCCATTGGGTTCTGATAAATGGCTTTTATTAGATTGAGGTAGAGGCCATCTATTCCAATTTTATGTAGGACTTTAAACATGAATGAGTGTTGCACTTTGTCAAAAGCCTTTTCTGCATCAATTGAGAAGATCATGTGGTTTTTAGATTTGGCTCTATTGATATAGTGTATTACATTTATAGAGTTGTGTATACTGAACCACCCGTGCATGCCTAGGATGAATCCTTCCTGGTCATGATGTATGACCTTTTTGATGATTTGCTGTATTCTATTTGCTAGGATTTTATTGAGTATTTTTGCATTTATATTCATGAGGAAGATTGGCCTGTAGTTCTCTTTTTAGTTGCGTATTTCCCTGGTTTTGGTTTCAGCATAATGCTGCCTCCAGGAATATTTTAGGTAGGATTTCTTCCTTTTCAATTTCATTGAGGATTTTGAGGAGTTTTGGGATTATATCCTCCATAAATAAATTTCTTGTAGAATTCAGCTATGAATCCATCGGGACCTGGAATTTTTTTTTGTCGGTAGGTGTTTTACTACATTCCGTATTTCATTACCTGTCATTGGGTAATTGAGAGATTTATCTTCTTTAGTTTTTGTAATTTGTACCTCTGTAGGAATCTGCCCATTTCTTCTGTGTCTTCTATTGTGTGAGAATAAAGATTCTCAAAGTAGCTATTGAGAATCTTCTGAATTTCCACTGGGTCTGTGGTAATTACCCCCTTTTTATTCCTTATTGCTTGTATTTTATTTTTTTCTTTCCTCCTTTTTATTGAGGTTAGTTAGGGGCTTATAAAATTTATTTAATCTTACAAAGAACCAGCCTTTTGATTTGTTAATTCTTTGAACTGTTTTCTTTGTCTCAATTGAATTAATTTCTGCTTTAATCTTTATCGTTTCTTCCCATGTTTGGGCTCTGTGTTTAGCTTGCTCATCCTTTTCTAGATATTGGAGGTGCAGCATTAGGGTGTTTATTTATTCCCATTCTGTTTTCCTAATGTGTGAATTCACCGGTATAAATTTCCCTGTGATAACTGCTTTTATTGCATCCCATAATTCTGATAAATTGTGCTTGCATTTTCATTTAATTGTAGATATTGTTCAATTTCTTGTTTAATTTCATCTGTGACCCATTGGTTGCTAAGTAGAGTGTTCTTTACTTTCCATGTATTTATGGTTTTTTACTGGTTTCTTTTGTTGTTCATTTCGTTTCATTGCACTGTGGTCAGTAAATATACATGGGATAATTTCTGTTTTCTTGCATATACTTAAGCCTGATCTATGTACTAGTATGTGGTCTATTTTATAAAATGACCCTTGTGCCACTGCAAAAAAAAGTATATTTAGCTCTGGTTGTGTGGAAGACTATGTATTTCCACTAAGTACATTTGTTCCAAGCTCTGGTTCAGTTCTACTACTTTCCTAATTTTTTGTCTGCCTGACCTATCTTTTTGGGATAAGGGGTAGTTAAGGTCTCCTGTTAAGATTGTGGTACTGGATATTAGATTTGTCATATCCATTAAGATTTGTCTTATATCGTTGGATGCTTCTGTGTTTGGTGCCTACATATTTATGAGTGTTACCTCATTCTCTTGAATCTTTCCCCTAACCAGCAGATAGTGGCCTTCTTTATATCATTTGATCATTCTTAGTTTCAAGTTGAGACTGTTTGAGAACAAAATTGTTACCCCTGCTTTTTTCTGAGTTTCTGGGGCATTGTATTGTTTCCCATCCTTTGACTTTCAGTCTATGAATGTCTTTATGAGTTAAATGTCCTTTTTGTTTACAGCATATTGTAGGATTTTGTTTTCCAATCCACAGTGACATTCTATTTCTCTTAATTTGTGAATCGAGTCCATTTACATTAATGGTTATAATTGAGATGTATTGACTTATGATTGACATGTTATTTACCTGTTGTCATTTACTCCTTTTTCTCCTGTGTTTAATTGCTTGCCCTATTTAGTTGGTTGCTTCGTTCCTGGAGTTCTGATCATTTTGGTCCCTCTCTAGAACATCTTTCAGGAGCCTGTGTAGAGTTGGCTTTGTCATCATGGAATTCTTTAGTTTTTCTTTGTCATGGAAGTATTTCACTTCTCCATCAAACTTGAAAGAGAATTTTGCAGGATACAGTAATCTGGGCTGGAATTTGTTTTCATAGAGAATTCGAAGTACTCTGCTCCATGCTCTTCTTGCCTTCATGGCTTAAATGAAGAGAAGGCTGCCATTACTCTGATGGGTTTTCCTTTAAATGTGATCTTTTTCTTTTCTCTAGTTTCTTTCAGTAGATTGTTTTTGTGCTGGATTTATGGGATCTTGACTATCATATGTCTCAGTATGTTTTTAGTTGAGTTGAAGTTATTTGGAGTTCTATATGCTTTGGTTACCTGGTTGTCAGGTTGTTTCCTCATTTTTGGTAAGTTTTCTGCTATTACTTCTGCCCATATTCTTTTTATATCTTTTGTATTGACTCCTTCTTTCTCACTGATGCCTATTAGTCTCACATTGTTCATCTTTGCATCATCTTGCAGGTGATGAATTCTTTTTTCCTGCATCCTAGTTTTTTTTTTTAAGAGATCTTTTCTTATGTTTTCACTAGCTGTGATGGCTTCTCTGAGATCTGAAACTCTATCTTCACTTTCACTCAAACGGTTTTGCAGGCTTGTGATAGAGACTTTAAGTTCCTCTATGTCTCTTTGACTCTGCTTCATGTGATTTATTTCTTTCCTGTATTGCTCATTAAAGGAATTCATCACTTTTGTAATCTCCTCTACTTTTTATCAGTGTCTTCTTGAGAAGCAGTTATTCTTTACTAAGGAGATTATTTCTGATCTGATTGCCTCTGTATATTTCTGCATTTGATACTTTATTTTAAACACTATTTATTCAGAGATTTTTCCCCCAGAGGTTATTTCTGATCTGAGTTCCTCTATACCTTTCTGCAGTTGTTTCTTTCCTTCAGACGCTATTGATTCAGACATTTCAGCTGTGTGATTCCTAATTTCTACTGTGCTTGTGTCCTCTGCACTTGTTGTGGGTGGGCTTGCTGCTAGAGATTCCATTTTGCTCCTTCTCTTTGCCATTTTGCATAGCACTGTCCTTTGACCTTTGTTGTAGAGATTTGATGCAGTTGTAATCTTAGCACCTACTGAAATTCCGGTACAGATCTACTAAGATTTGAGTTCGTCCAGTTGTGCCTGGCTTGGGTCTGGCTGCTGTACTCAGCTCCTTCCTGCTGCAGCCCTTGGAAGTGAACCTGTTGTGCCCTCTGGCAAGATGTTCTGCTCCTGGATTATTTGGGTTGTTCTGGCCCCTAGTCCCTCTGCAGCAACCTTAGCTGCAGAGTTTCAACCCAGGCCTGTATGCCAGGCCTTGTCTGGGTCTGGAGGGCTCTAAGTGGCACAGGGGAGCACAAAAGCCCTCCTACACACTTGCAGGGCTTGGAGTTGAGCTGGATCTGGAGGGGTCTGGAGCACACCGAGGAAGTTCTCATGTGGCAGGCTTGGACTGGCTCTGGAGGAGTGGAGGGTTCCAGAGAGCAGTGCAGAAAGTGTCCCTCACGTGGTGGGCTTGGTCTAGAGAGGTCCAGCGGGTACAGGGGAGCATGGAAGCTCTCCCACACTCTCACAGGTCCTGGGCTTGTGCTGGGTCTGGAGGGATCTTGAGAGTGTGGTGGAAGTTTTCACTCATGCGGCAGGCTTGGGCTGGATCCAGAGGGGTGGAGGGTTCCTGAGAGTGTGGCGGTTGTTTGGGGCTTGCTCTGGAGGGATGGATGGGAAGCTTTAAAGTTTTAAAGATCCCTTTATTTCGGGTTCCCCATCCCCCCAAAATTCTGTTTAAACAGCAGTGCAGTACCCGATTATATCAAAGAGCTTGTAAATTGATATCTGCAAGATAGATTAAACTCCTTTTAAAATTATATTGATTAGTTCTTTTGGATTGAAATGACATTTTCTTTTGTTCTTTCTCCTTTCCTTTCCCACTGTTTCTTGCTAGGTTTTTTTTTTTTTTTTTTTTTTTTTTTTTTTTTTTTTTTTTTTTCGGGGTGTGCTATGTATTTTACTCACTATGTAGGCCTGGCTGGCCTTGAATTGGAGACAATCCTCCTGCCACAGTGTCCTAGTGGGATTTTTCCCCCATAATTTTATTGATAAACAAATAGCAATGAGACAGTTTCAAATCAAATTGGTAGGGCAGTTTCAATAATTAACACATTGAATACATTTCTCCCAGTGGTTGATTGCTGTACAAGATGCAGACATGATATCCTATCTACAAACACGATTAGAACAAATCACTCCATTCATTAAGAGAATGTAACTATATATCTATCCCAACCACTTTGAATACACAGATACAAAATGTACATTCAACTGTATATCTTCTTTTTGTTAAGTTCTGTTATTTGAATATTATAGGTGTATTAACTCAGCAGAATAATCCAAAAGAGTCCAGTAGCCCATAATAGTATTGGGTCTTCCACTTCACTGGAAATGTCAGAAATTCTTGACCTGAGTCTCCTACAGCTCAACATAACAGCATGGCTTTATTTCTCATATTTTGTTTTTATACTTTTCTGCTGGGTAGTTAAGACCAAGATAAAGCAGGACCTATGCAACAAGAGTTGTAGCTTTTGGGTCTGATAATGTCAGTGAAATCCCCTCAGGATTTAACCTGAGTTCCTGTGCCTCAGATTATTTGTCAGTGTCAGCCATATGGATGAGTCATGGCCATTGCTTGGCCAATGTGCTCTCTGTGAAAGCCTGAGAGAATGTTTTCTCTCCATGTGACTCTCCTTAGGCACACTCTACATCATCGATCACTTTCCTCTTTGGCCCCATAATCTCCTTGATCAGAAAATTTGGGACACTACCGAGTTACATGACATTACAGTACAAGTTCTCATATGTCCTGAGCCTTAATTGACCTTGGAAGGCTAGGGCCAAAATGTTGGTTTTCCTTGCAGCCCTCTTTTTCATCTAATTTTGGTCTGGAAACTTAGGTTGTTAACCTTCCAGAAGACAAGCTTATTGTTATTACCATACAACTTAGGCTCTTAAGCTTAAGCTTACTATCTGTCTGAATATCAACCATCTTAGGCATAATATGGAAGAGGTATTTTTCATCAAGTATTGATATGTTGAACTTTAAGTCCATACAGAATATGATAAAACACATTTAAAAATTAGAATATATTTTAAAAATAGGCATAAAGAATTATATACGTCTTATGTTTACACATAAGTCCAAAAATCTCACCATATACAACCTTGAAGCAGGACAGTCCCACAATATTCCTTTTCCTGTCTTTTGCTTTCATTCACCACCCCCTTCTTTTTGAACAGCCATTTACCCGAGAGACATCATAGCAGCAACTGGCATGTCATGACAAGTAGCCCATATTCAGAAGACCAGAATGACAGGCACTCCAAGCATACAACTACTGTTACAGATTACCATCTGCAGTGCAGTTTCTTAGTTCACAGGTATCAGTA
Source organism: Octodon degus (assembly GCF_000260255.1). Taxonomy (NCBI): domain Eukaryota; kingdom Metazoa; phylum Chordata; class Mammalia; order Rodentia; family Octodontidae; genus Octodon; species Octodon degus. Next base: position 12,320,665 of record NW_004524614.1, read on the forward strand.
TATATAGTTAGTCAGGGTGAGAATCTTTCCAATTAACTGCTAGATTAAAAATCTTCTGGAGATTCTTAGGATCATTGCCTTGCTTATCTTTTACATATAACTGTATGTCTTGACATTGTCCTGTTTCCTAACTCTTCTCCTTTCCCTCTCTTGATTAGTTAATTGTCAAGATCCTGCTTCCCTTTTACTTGTATTATACCTTTCTATTTGTATTTCTTCTTTTGAGTTCTTATACTAGGGAAACTATACAATATTTATACATGTGTGTCTGGTTTATTTCACTTATGAGTATACGTTCAAGTGGCATCCACTTCAATACAAAGGCTTTGAGTTTATCATTCTTAATAGCTGAATAATACTCCATTGTGTAAAAATAACATATCTTTTTAACCATTCCTCCAGTGATGGGCATCTTGGTTGTTTCCAAGATTTAGCTATCACAAATCGTGCTTCTATAAACATAGGCTCACATATATCACTATGATATGATGTTTTAAGATCATCTGGGAAAATTCCCAGTAGAGGAATAGCTGGTTGAAATGGGATTTCCAGTCCAACTTTTCTAAGGAGTCTCCATACTGATTTCCATAATGGTTGCACCGGTCTACATTCCCACCAGCAGTGGAGAGGGGTCAGTGTCCTACTGTTGGTGTTACAGGTGTGTACCACTACACCTGGTGAGAGGAGATTTTCACTGATGATATCCACACAAATGGAAAAGAACCATTTTTTAATCAGTCAAATCAGAAAATAACAGAGCGATGTTGTAGGCAATAATGATAAAAAGTATATTGAATATAATTTTTTCAATGCAACATAAATGAACATATTATATGTTTACACTTTTCCGTATATACGTGAATATAAGTGAATGAATTAGATATTTGTATATGTTCGCTTGTTTATATTGATAATGATTTTCTTTTTTTCCCCCATAATTTTATTGAGAAACAAATAGCAATGAGACAGTTTCAAACAAAACTGGTAGGACAGTTTCAATAATTAACACATTGCATACATTCTTCCTAGTGGTCATTTGCTGTACAAGATGTGGACATGATATCTTATTTACAAACACTATTAGAAATAATCCCTCTATTCATTAAGTGAATGTAACTATATATCTATCCTAACCATTTTGAATACACAAATACAAAATGGACATTCATCTGTATCCCTTTTTTCATTTAGTTCTGTTATTTGAATATTATACATGTGTTAACTCAGCAAAATATTCTAAAGGAGTCCAGTAGTCCATAATAGTATTGAGTCTTCTGCTTCACTGGCAATGTCAGAAATTGTTGATCTGATAATGATTTTCAATTGGATGAAACTTTTTCCCTCTGGGAGTGATTTGTAGAAATATGGAAAGAGTCATAAATTCTTGAGGAAGAATAAAATAAATTAAAAATACACAGAGAGAAGACAAGGAAATTTGGATTTTGAAGGTGTGTTTTTAAAAAATGCTCTACCTTCATGACACACATTTACTTAAGCCTTTTTAACTTTCTAGGATAACTAAAAAATAATTTGTAAATGTTTTCAAGACACAGTAAGTCTGTTAATGAGTAGTTTCCTTCTAAAAGTGGCTCAGTGAATAAATATTACCTGGTTTTGTGGTGCTTGCATCTCTTTCTGAGTTGTTTTCCTTTTGTCTGGAACGAAGAATTGGATGGAATAAGCAAAAGATGGTGACAAAGTTTACTTGAGAAAGTAAAAGTAAAGGAGGAATGGATTATGTAGAGTAGGGTTGGGCCAAAAAGAGGAAGATGTAAACTAAAAGTATACCTTGGAGGACGTGGGGTGGATCAGTATGAGGAAAGCCATCTTAGTGAGCTCTTCTTGGCATCTGTGTGGCTTTGTGTTGGGAATCCATGAGAACTTCTACGTATAGACCCTGAGAGGCAATGCTTGAATACCACCCTCTCTTTCCAGCCTGCCTAACCATGTAATTTTCTATTTCAAATATGTAAGTTGACTCTGGACTCCTGCTTTAAGGGATGATAGTCCAAAAGTTCCATCAAGTCACAACATCTCATTCCAAGTCCTGCATCTCTGAATGATGCCACTGGTCACTTTGGTCCTGATATTTCTCCTCTTATTCTAGAGACCACTCACCTAATAAAATAATTTTTCTGTTCCCACATTCATTTGATGTACAACAGGGTGACAAGGTCAGGGGAGCCCAGATAGAATAGAAACTTGGAGGAAGAATGGAAGAAATATACCCTCGACTGGCACTTAGCAGGCACGGGTTAGATGCTATGCAAGATTCCTACCCTGATAACAGAGAATACAGTATCTTATTAGGCTCCATATCAGTCTGTTTTCCTTTGCTCTTGGTGCTCCCCTCTGTGAGGTGTTTCCTTTTCTATTATCCTCTGTGGATATTGCTGACATTTGTCTTTGTAAGGTGCTGCCACATTTTCTCAGCCCACTCCCTGCTTATTCAATTTTTAGGACCAGAAGGTCATTTTAAGATTCCAAAATTCAAAAGAGTCTTTTAGTTCAGAGTCGTAATTCTTTTGCTAAATGACACGCTCAAAAAAGGAATTGTTATCTAAGTCAGTTTCACACACCAATAGTCATATTCACAGCCCTTAGGATTGAAAATTCTCTTAATTTTCACATCAGTTAACTGTCCTCACTTTCTTGCCTTGGTGGATTACCACCTTCTCCACCCTCTGAGCTCATAGCTGATACATGAATCTATCAGGTTCAGGTAGAAAAGCCACCATCAGGTTCTTTTCCCAAGTCATCCTAAAAATTGCAAAGACTTGCTGGATAGTCACTTTAATTTGATATTTATCTGCAGGTGCTTTTCTTGGTCCAGAGACTTTAAAGATGAGTTTTAAGACAGTTGCTGAACTTTATTTATTTTTTATTTTTTATTAATTTTATTGAGAAACAAATAACAATGAGACAGTTTCAAAACCTATTAGTAGGACAGTTTCAATAATTAATACAGGGGCTGGAGAGATGGCTCAGTGGTCTAAAGCACCTACTTAGAACAAGCTTAGCAAAAGCATCAGGGACCGCGGTTCAATCCCCCAGCACCACAT
>NW_004524614.1:12323826-12380292 GCF_000260255.1 Octodon degus
ATACATTGCATATTGTTGTCTTCATAGTGGTTATTCAAAGTACAAGATGCAGACATGATATAATGTCCAAACATTATTAGTATAAATCTTTCTTCTCATTGAATTAAGAGAAAGTAGCTGTATATCTAGCCTATTTTGTACATACAGATGCAAAATGATCATTTATATCCCCTTTTTTGTATAATTTTGTCAGAGATGGGTATTCCATTGCCATTTAAATATTGTAGGTGCATGAATTCAGCAAAATATTCCAATATAGTCTAGTAGTTCATGATGCTAGTGGGTTATCCATTGGACTGACAATGTCAGAAGTTGTTGACTTATGCCTTTTACACCTCAACATATTAATGTGGCTTTACTTTTTATATCTTGTGTTCATGCTTTTCTGCTGGGTGGTTAAGACCAAGATAAAGTAAGACCTATATAACTAAAAATGTAACTTTTGTATCTGACAAGGTCAGTCAAATCCCCTCAGGATTTAACCTGAGTTCCTGTGCCTCAGATTGTTTGCCGGTGTCAGCCATGTGGATGAGTCAAGGCCATTGCTTGACCAATTTACTCTCTGTGAAAGCCCGAGAGTATGTTTTCTCTCCATGTGACTGTCCTTAGGCTACAGTTGCTGAACTTAAGCCTGGATATAAAGCCAGGTTTCATGGGCCATCTTCAGTCTCATTCATCACACTTCTCATTTATCTTTTAATCTTTTCAATGTCAAATTTCTTTAAATATTTGAGCATTCTTTTCTTCATATTATGCTTGAAAATTAGCTGTTGCATTTTTGAGCTCTCATTTGTCCCCTTCAGAATACCATATCCAACACACTTCCCTGCAACCACCACACACCACTACTTCTCTGGTCCGTTTTCACATTGCTACAAAGTCATGGAGTTTTTAGTCTAACTAAAAAGCTAGTTTAACCTGCCCAGTCTCAATTGCTGTCTCAGTGCACCTGGCATGGCAGGCCAGGCTACGCTGGGATAACGAACCACAAAACCCCCAGAATAATGTGTGGCTATAGCCCAATAGAAATTTATCACTTCCAAAAAGTCTCCTCAGACCTGGACAAGATGCTAGGTGTTTGCTATGCAGTATTTCAATGATACAGATAGCTTCCCTCTTATTATTTAGTCTTTTATAATCAAGCCCAAAATAATGCAGTGGAGTACTGAATATTGGTGATAAGCTTTTTTATATAAAGGTGGACATATTTTCTCTAATTATAATTGATTGGCTAAAGCAAGTCAGACAGCAAGTGTTCAACTATAAAGAGTTGCGGTATACAGTCTCCCTACATTCCCCAAAGTAGAGAAGAATTGTGTATTACTGAACTGTAGTAGTGGAGTTTGCTGAGTCCAACTTCCCCACCTCACCCTGAAGAATGCCAGAAAAACATGGTAGGATCACCCCCACCCCTCCAGCCTTCCCACTGGAGTTTGCTGAGTCTGGCTTCCTCTTTGTATGCTGAAGACCACTTGGGAGATGTAACTACCACAGCAACTTGCAGGAGCCTTGGGGAACACTACCTTGAGCCAATTCACTATCAAGTAACCTTGCACAATTTCAGCCCATCCTCATCATCATTGGATACTTCTTGAACTGTGACTTGCCACCATCTCCTTATTGAAGTAGAAACAATATTGAATCCCACACAGTAGGAATTATGGTGATCCTACCTTTCCCTCCCATTCTCCTGAGAGCCTTGTTGACCTGCACCGTGCTCATCCACCATCACTGAAAAAAATCACAAAAGGAAGGAACAAAAGGCAATTTCAGACCTGTAGCCCACCAAAAACAAGCCCAGAAGACAAGGTTAGAGAAGAAGTTGGAAGTCACATAACTGAAATATCTGAGATGATATCAACTCAGGTAAAGAAATAACTCCATCAGTATATGGAGGGAATCAGATCAGAAATAATCTCTCAGGTAAAAAATAAATAAATAAATGACAACAGCCATGAAATAATTATTCAATACATCTAAGGAAGACACAGAAAAAATAGAAGTAAATAGGAAAATGGAAACACTGAATGAACAATGAGAGAAAGAATCAGAATTAATGAAACAAATTCAAACAGATATCCAGGACACAAAAAATTCCATTGAAATTTGGCAAAACCACTTGAATGAAACAGAAGATGGAATTTCAGACTTTGAAGATAGCATTACAAATAGTGAACAGTAAAGGAAGCATACCTTAAAAATAATGAGAAACCAGAAAATAACAATACAACATTTGCAAGATGATGCAAAGAAAAATAATGTAAGACTAATAGGCATCAAGGAAATAGCTGGAGATAACACAAAAGACATAAAAAGAGTATTTGCAGAAATAGTAGCAGAACATGTCCTAAGATGGAAAAAGAACCTGATATACAGTAACTGAAACATATAGAACTCCAGATAGCCATAATCAAAATAAATCATCACCCAGATGCATAATCAAGATCCCAGAAATTGAGCAAAAGAACAGAACACTAAAAACTGTTACAGAAAAGAAACAGATTGCCTATAATGGAAAGCATAGAAGAATCATGGCAGATTTCTCAACATAGACCATCAAGTCAAGAAGAGTGTGGAGTGAGATATTTGAGTTCATGAAAGAAAACAACATCCAACCTGCAATGACATATCCTGCAAAACTATATATCAAATTTGATGGAGAGATTAGCTACTTCCATGACAAAGAACAAGTGAAGAAACTCATGACCACCAAAACAACCTTGCAAAGAGTACTGAAACATGTTTTAGAAAGACATAGAGATGACCACACCTTCAACAACAACAGAAAAAACAATCAAACAGAGAAAACAATTAAGCAAAGGATAAAAGCATGCATTCTACAGTAGAAAAACAACATGATAAAAATAAGCCAATACATATCAGTTATAACTGTCAACATAAATGGCTTCAATGCACCAATCAAAAGAAGCAGCCTGGCAGAGTGGATAAAGAAACAAATTCAACAACATGCTGCATCAAGAAACAAATTTAAGTCAAAAATAAATCAGTAGACTGAATGGAAAACAATACTTCATACAACAAGAACCCAGAAAAAAGCAAGGGTAACCATTCTGGTTGCTGACAATGTCAACTTCAAAATAAGTATAATTGAAAGAGACAAACAAAGTCACTACATACTTGCTTGGGAAATACTGCAAGAGAAAGAGATAACAATTATAAATATATATTCTCCCAATGTAGGATCATGCCACTATATAAGACAAATCTTAATAGACATGTAAAATCTAATGAGAAATAGCATGATTGTAATGGGGGAATTTATGACCCCACTGACACAAAGAGGTAGATCAACCATGCAAAAATGAACAAAGAAATAATAGAACTACATGAAACGTGAAAAAATGGAGTTAGTAGACCTTTACACTCAACAGCATGGAAGCATATAATTTTCTCAGGTGCACATGTGATGTTCTTTAAAATAGATCCTGTGCTAGCACATACCACATGCTTAAGTACATGCAAATAAATCAAAATTATTCCATGCCTGTGATCTGACCACAGTGCAATGAAACTAGAAATTATTGACAAAAACTCTATAAACACATAAAAACTAAATAATGCCCCCTGAATAATCAATGAGTCATGGATGAAATTAAAGAAGAAATGAAACAATATCTACAATCTAATGAAAATGCAGATACAACTTACAGGAAGCTGTGGAATGCAATGTAATATAATGGAAAGCGTAGAAGAATCATGGCAGATAGTATCATGTAATGCAGCAACCATTGTTGAATTCCTATTACTTTTTTTTCTATTACTTTGTTTAGTGAAATCTTGTATTGTTTCTAATGCTGTTTTTTTCTACCACTATTTTGTATTCTTTAAAAATAAAAAATAAATAAAAACAGTAATAGTACCTACTATTATCTGCTTTGGAATATATGATATATAATATATATTTCCATATATATTATACACTACATAAAACATAATGTATAATTGATCCCCCACCTATGAGGTATAAACAGTATAATCAAAAATTATCTATATTTGTGTCTTAAGCTTTAAAAATCATACTTACAATCAGTACAGGTAGTTTATGATAAGATGCTAGTAGTCTTCTAATATATTAATCTTTATCTTGAACCATATTTCCCTTAGAGCTCCATACTTCTTCCCAGCCTTAAGTACATTAACTCCTTCTCTTCCTAAATTTAGTTCATGTATCACTTCCTTGCAGCAAATATAGCTATATTTCATTGTCATTGGGCCTTTGTGTACTAAGCAACATTATGCATTATTTAATTTCTCCATTCCAATAAATCCATGAAGTTGATCCTAATATAACCATCTACATATGGTATAAATAAGGCCCTCAGTTAATCAGCTGGTTTAAACTTTCAAAGTTAGCACTCAATTGGGCTGGAATCCAAATTCAGGTCAACAGTATCTAAAGTTTATTGTCTTAATCACCATTCTTGCTTAGTCTCATATGAGTCATAGATTCCATATGACTCATATCACAATCATAAGATATTGTGTCTTGATATTTTCTACCCTTCTTACGTCTCCAACTATAATCATCTGAAGTGCAAATATTTAAATACTTAGCTAGTGGTATTATTTATTTGTAGATGTTATTATTCATTTGTAGATGTTTAACAAATATTTGTTGAATTATAAGGTTAAAGAGTAATGAATTATTGAGTTTAATTAAGATTCTGCAACAAATTTTAACATTAGTTCCTTCTATTAGTTTTCTATTGCTGTGAAAGTAATTATGACATACTCAGTGTTTTAAAGCACCCTACCTTTATTATTTCCCTGCTTCTGTGGGTCAGGAGGGGAAGATAACTCAAGTGGGTTTTCTTCTCAAATCTCTAGTATTATAATCAAGATATCATCCAAGCTGTCTTCCTGTCTGACTGAAATTCAAACTCCTCTTTCAAGTGGTTGTTAGTACTCAGTTACTTGTGATTGTAGGACTGAAACCCCAGTTCATCATTGTCTGTCACTTAGGGGTACTTCTCAGGTTCTGGAAACTCCCACATTTTTTGTTATGTGACTCTTTGTTGCCCATTCAACATGGCAGCATCTGGAACTGTCATTTAAGACAGACCCTTACATGAGGAAACATAGAAATGAGAGTGTCTATTGCATCACTTTTACTGTATTCTATTTACCTGAAGAAGCAAGTTCTAGGTTTTCCTTCAAGTAAAGGATTATAGAAGGTCTTACTTCAATGATGTTTATCTTAGACTTTTGTTTTTCATACTTTTTCAATATATTTATTTTCTTTTGCAGATACAAATGTCAGAAAATTTTCCATTTTCTCTCACTCAAACCAGCTTTCATCTCATTTTTTATATTAATAACTACTTGAATAGTCTCCAGACTATATTGGTATATCAAACATTATCTCATCCATTTAACAATGAGACATTCATGATGAACTATTAATATTCTTATGTGAATTCATAATTCCATCATATATATGTTGCATAGCAAATCATAACTGTGTAATTTTAAACAGCAGTAATACCATTTTGTAAGTTATTTTGTCTAACAAAATTTAATGAACATGCCAATGTCATTAAGTATTATTTAATGGTATTATTAGTAGATGCTTTGGTGTACAGTAACATACAGAGATCTCCTTATTTATTAAACTGGTATATTGTTGTAAGACAGATTATTTTTTATTTTTACTATAACACAAATTCTTTATTAAATTATGCAATAGTTATCTTAGTATAAAATTGTAAATTTTTAGTGGAATAAAGCCTTTGAAATACATTTTTGAGTCTCAAATATGTGTGCATTATAATCAATTGAGTTACCAAACTGCAATCCAGGAATTTAAAGTTTGATTTTAGTGTATTAGGTAGCAAAATAGAGAATAGTGGGTATGTTTGTAATCTTGTCTATATTGTTTCTATTGCTTTACTAGCCAATCATTATTTTTTAAGTTACTTGAGTAATACATGGTATTTTAGATTGGTAGGAACTTTAAGAAATCTCTTAATTATAAATTACTTACTCTTTACCTCTGGTCTCTAGTATTAATAACTTGATTTAAATCCCTCTCAGTGATCATTAATAGATGTGAGTTTGTCTTTCAAATGTAATAGTTGATAAATGGCATCTCATTTTTGTTTTATTTGATTTCCCAGACTTCCTGCTGAGACTAAACATTTCTTCACTGATGTTGGTAATCTGTATTTTTCTTTTCATAGTTTCTAGTTGATTTCTTTTTCACTGGTCATTAACCATTATAGTGTCAAACATTCATCACCTTTAAATGATCCAGTTTTAGTACTGCTCATAACTTTTACATTTTACTTTATTTGCCTTTACTTCACAAAAATCTCTTTTTTTGCACATCATTTCACAGCATAAAAAACATGAGCTCAGATAATGAAAACTTGATATAGATCATAGGCCATTCCAAAAATATCTTGATTATAAAATATTTCAATTCACAAGTGACAGCTCATTCATTTTAAATAAAACTCAATATTATGTAATTTGAGTATGCTGGAAATGTTTAAGATGCACTCAATGATATTGAAATAAAATGTGATCTATATTAGAAAATTTCTTAATATGTATCCAAAAAGCAATACCAGTCTTGTACTTTTGAATTAATTTTTCAATACTTCATGCATTTATTATACCATCTTGGGTGTAAATATATGATACTTCACTAAAGTATTAGACCTGAAAGAGTTCATACACTTCTTCAAGTTGCTCATGCACAAAATCAGGACTAAATTAGGTACTATGAAGAGCTGACATAGTCCTACTAGCTCAGGGATAGGGAAAGTGTAAGAAGGCATGCTGCATTTCAGCAGGTGGTTTTCCATTTAGTTTCTTTGATTTTTTTTTCCACTACTGGAGATTGAACTCAGGACCCTGTGCTTGCCAGGCAGGCGCTTATTCTCCTGATCTATCTCCCTGGCCCAGTTTTCTTGATTTATAAAACTCCAGAGTATCATCTCTGTGAAGCACACCAGCTTTACAGAAAAACATGAAAGGCAACAGGCAGAGCTTGATAGAGTCAGATTTCAAAGCTTTCTTTGCTGTGCCTTTTCCTTTTCCCTAGAAATGGGTTATAGTACTTACAAATTGATAAATCTGTGCTAGTAATGAGGAATTTAAGGGTTAGTACGTATTTTACTGATCATGCTCAATCTTTCTCTAGATGAACTTGTACCAAATCTTTCCTTCATTCTCCATTGTTTGGATTACATTCTTCATTTTTGGGGGGTTGCATTCTGCACGAGCTCAGCATACTTCCTTTTTACAATTATTTTTAAATATAAGGTCTACTATTTATTGGCAAGATGAATTTATTTTTAATATGAAAATTGTATGCCTATCTGTGACCAAGTTATATACCTATTTAGCACAGAGAAAAATGAAATAACAGACTTCAGTAATGAAAACCCCAAAAAGGAAGTGGGAAGAATGAATTGTATTGTTTCTGACAGTAAGAAATCCTCTGAACACAGCCCAAAAGAATACCTTGTGGAGATGAAGAATAAACCACTATTTGACATGCATATGTTACATATGATGTGTATATAGATGTAAAGGTGCTGAGATCATTTTTAGGACTTGTCTATATCTTCATAACATTCTATGCTAAAGACTTAAAAAAACCTGTATAGGAAAAAAGAGCTGAAGTGTTGCTGTTGATATTTGCCCCCCAGCACCCTTCAGCAGTGTGACAGGTTGCCTTCCACGCAGAGGGCAGAGGCTTGTCCTGTTTCTCTCTGAGAATTGGCCGTGCTCCTCCTCTCTCAGCTGCTGCAGTCCTTCGAAGTCACACTGGAGAGCTGTCTCAGTCCAACTAGAGTTGAGAAAATTAATTAGAACCTGTTTAAAATTAGACAGAATTTGGGCCAACCCTAAAGAGTAAAAATTACTCCAGAAAAAGGAAAATGTAAAATAAGATAGTTAAAAAGCAGAACAAGAACTGCAATCAAGATCTCTCTTATTATCTGGACTACACCCCAGTGCTCACACTTGTGTCAGCAGAGAAGTGGTGACCTTTCACTTAGCATGTAGACATCTGACTTTGCCCTACAGACTGGTCCTTTACCAGCAATGGGGGGGGGGTGTTCATTCCATGGACAGTGTTTATTGGAAGATATATCATGTATTATTTAGGAAAGTAAGTTTCATTTTTTCATGGATATATTTTGGACTTAATACTGAAAAGTTTTTAAATGTATTCCTGTATGCCTTTTATTTTCTAAGAACTCTCAGTCTTTTCAAAGATTGCAAAGATTTTCTCCTATTTATTTATAAGAGTTTCACAGTTTTAGCCTTTATGATTAGATATATAAACTATACTGAATTCATTTTTCTAGATGATGTGAAGTAAAAAATATGTTTTTGTCTTCTTCCCTCAAAATAGACTTTCAGTTATTATAATATTATTTATTGGAAAGATATTTTTCTCTCACAGAGGTACATTAGTGTCAGTCTTATGATTCTATTAATAGTATTACAAGCCATTTCAGATGATTCTAATTAATCAGCCTTATTTTGTTATTATTTATTTTTAACTAATATTTTGCACATTTGAAACTATAAAATGTTGACAGATATATGAGTTGTGTTACTTTGAAAGCTATTATTTATAAATGTGTGAGTCTGCCCCTGGACGCAATTTTGTTTCATCGATATTTATGTTTAATCTCATTTTATCACTACTATAAATTTCTGCTGTCTGAGAAATTCTAATAGGAAAAGAGGAAAAAGCGATAGATTAGGAGAAAATATTCATATTATACACATTCGACGAAGGATATGTATTCAAATGTATAAATACAACTCAGTAATGAGAAAAAGTCTAATAAAAATGGAGAACATTTTAACAGAAATGCCAGCAGAAATGCAAATGACTAAACGCATTAAAATATATTCAGCAGTAGTTATTAGGGAAGTAAAGAATACCAAAATGAGATAGCACACACATCCAGAAGCATGCACTAAAGTTAGAAACTTTATTAATATCAAGTGTTGGCAAAAAGTGTTTCATTTTGAATATTGATCTTCATTAAATTTATTTTGAATGAAAATATTGGGTGCTTTGAATTAGAAACCAATTAATTTTATTGTTTACATCATAATATGTAGATCAGTCATGGTCAATTGATTACTGCTGTGGGCATTCTAGGGAAGCCACAAGAAAAAATTATCCTCCACTCAAGTGGTTTCATCTTCATTGCAAAGAAATGAGAAAAGAGACTTCTCTCTCTTTATAAACAGAAGAAAGAGGAAACTGATTTCTTCTTCCTCTCCCATGAAGGAGTAAAACCTTGTTCCCCTTTTGAAATTGGATGTAAAAAAAAAAAAGCTGAATTCTTCAACTTTTAGAAATATACCTGCATCTCTTCAATGACAAGATAATCCCCTTATGCCCAGTGTTTAATGACATACAGATAGCTCCAAGGTCATAGGTTTCATTTTCTCCTTAAATATGTTTTTTTGATGATTATGTAGGGGACCATTTTCTAGAGGTGCTATAATAGCTAGATTCATATGGATACAAGATGAAATTTAACTAAGACTAAAAAAAGACAATGAAAATTAAAACTCATTCAATCACAGGCAAACAATTGGGGATATGTTTTTTTTTTTTTTTTTTGCGGAACCGGGGATTGAACTCAGGCCCTTGTGCTTGCCAGGCAAGCACTTATTCAACTGAGCCATCTCCCCAGGCCCCTGGGGATATGTTCTTGAACCACATAGTAAGATAGTTCAAAAAAGGCAATTGCTAAACCAATCAATATTTGATTTCCTTCCAAATTTAACTTACTGGGCATGGTGGACTATGCCTATAATCCCAGGGCTGGGGAGGCTGAGACACGAGGATCACTATGAATCCAAGCTGCAGAGCAAGACCTTGTACCAAACAAAAAAGATTAAAATAACAGACTGTCCTTTCAGGTCTTTTCAACCAAGTCCCTGGAGCACATCTGGTAGGAGTTGTCTGATCCATGAACTGCTATCTATTCAAACAAAAAAACTCTTTAAAAATATTTTATGGCAAAGTTTACCAAGAGTCATGTTTATAAAAAGGGAAGAGGATCAAGTGTGGATGGAAGGGGGAAAGAATGGAAAGGAAAAGGGATGAAGAAAGAATTAAGATGTGTTATGTACATGTACCACCTTCCCACAATGAGTGTAAACATTATTTAATACAAAAATATGATGTTTGCACATGTGGATCTGATTTATTTCACTTAAAACTATACAGAATTACACTAAACAAAATAATATGAATTTTACAATATTTGTTGTAATGCAAGGTGTTGTCTTCAAATTAGTTGTTCATATTACTAGTTAATATAAAAAACTGGAAGAAGTAAAAAAAAGAAATGTATAAGAACTTAAGAAGACAAAAATACAAACAATTTAAAAAAGCATATGAATTAAAGGATTAACTGCTTCTTTCCATAAACTGACAGAAATCCACAGTAGAGTTGACCAAACCATCTTGCTTACAAATATAGATACATATTTTTCCCACACTTTCTCTCTTATCCTTCTCAACTAAGTAATTCATTTCTTTGAACAGGTTCATTTCCATTTCCCAGTATTTATTGTACCCTTCAGATTTTATTTTTTCTTTCAGGTTTTCACACTAAGGAGATAATACAATGTTTGCATATGCAGGTCTGATTTATTTCACTTATGAGTACGATCTCTAGTTGCATCCACTTATATAAAAGCCTCAAATTTATCCTTTTTAAATAATTGAATGATCCTCTGTGGTGTGAAAATACTACATCTTCTTTATCCATTCTTCAGTTGATGGGTATTTAGGTTACTAACAAGATTTAACTATGACAAATTGTGCTGCTATAACCATAGGTGCACATACATCCCGATGATGTGATGTTTTCACTTCTTCTGGAACAATACCCAGGAGGACAATGACTGGATTGAATGGGACCTCCAATCCTAGATTTTTGAGGAATCTCTACGCTGATTTCCACAGTGGTTGTACCAGCCTGCGCTCCCACTAACAGTGGAGAAGGGTTCATTTTTCCCCCAAGGACACTCCAGCATTTGTTGTTGCTTAATTTCTTGATGATAGCCATTCTTTCTGGGGGTGAGATGAAATCTCAGGGTTGTTTTAATTTGCATTCCTTGAATAGCAAATTATGTTGAACACTTTTTCATATATTTACATTCCATTTGCATTTATTCCACTGAGAAGTGTATATTTATCTCAGATGCCCATTTTTGGATTGTATCTTTGAATTTAGAGGACCTTATTTTCACAAATTGTTTATATGTTCTATATAGAAATGCTTTGTCATAGGGATAGTTAATTATAATTTTTTCCCACTTTGTGGGTTTTCATTTTACTCTGTTGAGATTTTTTTGAAATGCAGAAACTTTTAAAAAATATAAGAGCCTAGTTGTTGATTCTTTGAAGTATTACCCATGTACCTTGGGGTTTTGTTCATGAACCATCTATCTACACCTGTCTTTAAAATTCCAGCCTACATTTTCCTCAAGAAGATTTATTGTTTCTGTTTTAAGGTTTAAAGTTTTATCACTTTTGATTGTAGTTTACTGCATGATAGACAAGAGTCTAATTTTAGCCTTAAGCACATTGAAGGCCAGTTTTTCCAGCACCATTGATTAAAGAGGCTATCTTTTTTCCAGTGAATGTGTTTTTCTTTTTTATCAAGGATAAGGTGGTTGAGTGTGTTTGTAGTTAGATCTGTTAATCTTTTTTCATAGATCCTCAGGTCTGTTTTTATGCCAGTACCATACTGGTTGTATTTTTTTTTTCCTGTATTCAGGACAGGGTCTACAGGGCCTTACTATGCAGGTTGGACTCATAGTGATTCTCCTGTTTTCAGTCTCCCAATCACTAGGATTATAGGTGCTCATGACCACACCCAGTCTCACCATACTGATTTTATGACAGTTGCTTTATAGTATAATTAAGGTCAGGGATTGTGATGCATCCTGTGTTTCCTATGTTGCCCAAGATTGCTTTTATTATTATAGATGTCTTCTGGTTCCAGATGACCTATACGCTTTCTTTAGCTCTGTGATGTATACTAATGGTATTTTCATTGGGATTGCATTGAAATTGTGTAAAAATTTTGAGAGTATGGCCACTTTGACGATATTGGTTCTTTCTATCCAGGAGCAAGTAATATCTTTCCATTTTCTCAAATCGTCTTCAGTCTCTTTTTTCAGACTATCATAATTTTCACTGCATAAATCTTTTACTTCCTTTGTGAGATTA
This sequence comes from Octodon degus, assembly GCF_000260255.1. Taxonomy (NCBI): domain Eukaryota; kingdom Metazoa; phylum Chordata; class Mammalia; order Rodentia; family Octodontidae; genus Octodon; species Octodon degus. The sequence continues at coordinate 12,336,080 of NW_004524614.1, forward strand.
ACTCCTAAATATTGCATTTTCCTGGATATATTTGTGAAAGGCATTATTTCCAAAACTTCTCTCTCAGTGCATTCAATGTTTGTGTAAAAAAATGGTAATGATTTTGAGTATTGACTTTCTATCCTCCTACTTTATTCAATTTGGTTATTAAATCTACAAGACTCTTGATGGTGATTTTGGGGTCCTCTATGTAGTGTATCACATCATCTGCAGATAGTGATAATTTTACTTCTTCTTCAATCCTTACTCTATTTATTTCTATCTCTTGTCTAATTGCTTTGGCTAATGATTTTAGAATTATATTGAACAGGAGGGTGACAATGGGCATCCTCTTCTTGTTCCAGATTTTAAAGTGAAGGTTTTCATTTTTTGCCCATTTAGTATGTCCATTTAGTATGATGTAGGCTGTTGGGTTCTCATAGATAGCTTTTATCACATTGATATATAAACCATCTGTTCTGTTTTTTGTAGGGATTTTTCATGAATGAGTGTGGGATTTTGTCAAAAACTTTTGTGCATCTACTGAGATGATCATGTGGTTTTTGTTCTTGGCTCTATTGATGTGATATATTACATTTATGGATTTCTGTATGTTGAACCATCCCTATATTCCTGGGATGAATCCCACTTGGTCATTGTGTATAATCTTCTTGCTGATTTGCTGCATTTTGTTTGCTTAGATTTTGAGGATTTTTGCATCTATGTTCATTATAGACATTGTTCTGTAGTTCTCTTTTTTAGTTGTTTTTATTTCCCCCCCCTCTGGTTTTGGTATCAGAAAATACTTACCTTTCTGAATGAGTCTAGGAGAATTGTTTCCCTTTAAATTTCATTGAGGAGTTTGAGAATGAAGTTCATATTAAATCTTCTCTAAATTTATTATAGAATTTGACTGCCAATCCATTGGGAATTGGGATTTTTTGTGTTGGTAGGTTTTTATCACATTTAATGTCATTTCCTGTTGTTGGGTTATTCAAAGTTTGTGGATCTTCTTGGCTCAGATTTGCGTTCCATACGTGTCTAGGAAATTGTCCATTTTTCCTCTGTGTTTTCCATCTTGTGAGATTAAAAGTTTTGGAAATGAGTATTAATGATCATCTGAATTTCTATGAGGTCTATTGTGATTTTACAGTTTTCATTCCTTATTGCATGAATTGAATTTTTTGTTTTCTTCTTTTTGATAAGGTTGGATGAGGATTTATCAATTTTACATTTTCTTTTAAAGAATAAACTCTTTGATTCATTTGTTTTTTCTATTGTTTTCCTCATCTCCACTGTATTAATTTCTGCTCTGATCTTCATAATTTCCTGCCATTTTTGGGTTTTGGGCCTGACTTGCTCTTCTCCTAGGAGGTTGAAGTACAGAATGAGATCATTTATTTGACTGTTTTCTGTTTTCCTCATGTGTCAGTTTACCACTATAAATTTGCCTCTTCATTCAGCTTTCACTGTATCTTCCAGGTTCTTGTAAATAATATCTGCATTTTTGTTTGATTGTAAATATTTTCAAATTTGTTTTTTAATTTTATCTGTGACCCACTGTTGTTTAGGAGTTTGCTATTTAATTTCCATGTGTTTATGGTACTTTTGTGGTTTGTCAATAATTTCTAGTTTCATTGAACTATGGTCGGATAATATGTATGGAATAATTTCAATTTCTTTGCATATACTTAGGCATGCTCTTTGTACAGTATATGGCCTATTTTACAGAACATCTTTTGTGCAGCTGAGGAGAAGGTGTATTCTGTTGTTGCTGGGTGAAACACTCTGTAAAGTTCTACTAAGTCCATTTCTTTACGAGTTTGGTTTAATCCTCTTATTTCTTTGCTGATTTTTTTGCCTACTTCATCTATCTCTCTGTGACAGTGGCATGCTAAAGTTCCCCATAACAATTGTATTATTGCTCATTTGATTTTTCATGTCTGTTAAAATTTGTCTTACGTAGGTGGATGTTCTTACATTGGGTGCATATATATTTGTAATTTTTTTATGAATTAGTACAGGGTCTGCAGGGTGTCACTACATTTCTCTCCTGTATTGTTCATTCAGTGTTTCCATCATTTTTCTATTTACCTCTATTTTTTATTTATGTCTTCTTTTCCTGTGCTGAGCAATTCTTTCATGATTGTCATCATTTGTTTTTTGATTTGAGAGATTATTTCTTTTTCTTTCTTTCTTCTTCTTCTTTTTTTTTTTTTTTTTGGAACTGGGGATTGAACTTAGGCTCTTGAGTTTGCCAGGGAGGTGCTTACTCCACTGAGCCATCTCCCCAGCCCCCTTGAGGGATTATTTCTGATCTTATATCTTCCATAACCTGATAGGAGCTTTTCATTTCTTTAGTTGCTATTATTTCAGAATTTTTGGTGTGTGACTTATAAGTTTGTGGATATCCTTGTCTCCTGGATTTGCTCTGGGTGGGCTGGAAAATTGAGATTGTTTTTCCTTCCGTGTTTTGACATTTTTTAAGCTCCCAGTAATCACCTGGGCTCAGCAGTAGTTCGAGAGCAGTGGGGCATGGGTCAGTAAGGTTACAACTACAGTGGGGAGCAGGGTAGGACTCACCAAGATTCTCACTACTAGTGGGGGTGACTAGCAGATGCTCAACAAAGCTTCTATGCAGGTGGTTGGTGTGGGCTGGATTCACAAGGATCCCATGGGCTTCCCAGAGTCCACCTAAGTTCTTAAATGTTTGGACCAGGCATTAATCCCAATTCTGCAGAATCACAAAAAAAATTTTGTTTCAGTATATAATGTGGAACAGTAATTCCCAACACTGTGATATACTCCTGATAGAAATGTAAAATGAAATAATTACTGTCCTTTGCAACAGGTTTTTTTTTTTTTCCAGAGGATTGAACTCAGGAACCTGTATTTGCCAGGCAAGCACTTATTCTATTGAGCTATCTCCCCAGCCCAATTACTGTCCTTTGGAAAGGAGTTCAGATATTCTTTTTTATTTTTAAGCTAAATAAATAATTATCAGAAGTCCTAGAATACCTCAGTATTTACTAAAAGGAATAAACACATGTATTTACACAAAGAATTTCATACAAATATCAGTCACTTTACTTATTAGAGTAAGAAAGGCGCAACAACTCAGATATACAGCAATAGGATATAGCAACGCAACTGAGCACTGACGAGCAATGAAACCTCATGCCCTCAGCATGCGTGTACTGATCTCGTAAGTATTTTGTCTAGAGGAAGAAAGCAGAATCAAAGGAGTGCACATGGTATGATTCTGTTTACAAGATACTTAGGAAAGGTCAAACTTTCCTATAGAAATGGTAAGTAGATGAGGAGTTTACTGTGATGGAGTAAGAACATTGTTGGACTTCACAGGGATTTGGGTGAACAATGGGTTTGGCAGAAATATTCTATTTTTTTTTTCTTTTTTGAGACTGTTTCACTGTGTAGTTCAGGCTGACCTTGAGCTCACTTTGTACCCAAGGCTGATCTCAAACTCACAGTGATCCTCCTGCCTCAGTCTCTGAAGTGCTGGGATTACAGGAGTGTACCCCCATGCCTGACAAGATGTTTTACATCTTAATAGTGCTGATGGCTATGTTTGTCAGTGAGTGCTTACATTTGTCAAACTTATGAAATTCTACATTAAAAATGTGCACATTTTGAGTCTGGGCATGGTGGCGCACAACTGTAATCTCAAGCGCTGGGGAGGCTGAAAACAGGAGGATCACGATGAATCCAAACCATGTAGTGAGACCCTGTACAAAAAGATGAATAAATAAAAATAAAAAGTGCATATTTTATTAGTTAAAAATTCTATTTCAATAAAATTGGTACAATAATAATTCATTCAATCTGCTTTTGCATAGATTTGTTAGCATAATTTTAAATAATTTTCTTCAAATAAACACTGAGCCACATAATTACCCAAATTAAATTTATTAATTTGTATTTAATGGACTATGGTATCATGATGTATTATATAAATGTTAGGTAGCAAAAGTTAAGATATAAATTGTGTTCAAGATGGAAAATGTTCATTGGCCAAGCAATGGCCATGACTTATCCACATGGCTGAAACTGACAAAGATTCTACAATCTGAGGTCCAGGATCTCAGGATAAATCCTGAGGGGATTTCACTGACCTTATCAGACCCAAAAGCTACAATTCTTGTTTCATAGGTCCTGCTTTACCTTGGTCTTAACCATCCAGCAGAAAAGTATAAAAACTAAGTATAAGAAGTAAAGCCATGGTGTTATGTTGAGCTGTAGGGGACTCAGGTCAACAATTTCTGACATTGCCAGTCAAGCAGAAGACCCAATGCTATTATGGGCTACTGGACTCTTTTAGAATATTTTGCTGAGTTTACACACCTATAATATTCAAATAACGGAACTTAGCAACAAAAAGGGGATGCAGATGAATGTCCATTTTGTATGTGTGTATTCAAATGGCTAAGATCGATATACAGTTACATTCTCTTAATGAATAGAGGTATTTGTTCTAATGGTGTTTGTAAGTAGGATATCATGTCTGCATCTTGTACAGCAATTAACCACTATGAAGAATGTATACAATGTGCTAATTATTGAAACTGTCCTACCAGGTTGGTTTGAAACTGTCTCATTGCCATTTACTTGTCAATAAATTTATGGAAAAAAAGAAAAAAAATTGATGGAAAATGTTAGTAGATTTCAGAAATTTAGAACCTTTGTTTAAATGAGAAAGAAACAAAATAAGGGTTTATAGGACTGGTATTGGGTCAATAATGAACTGCATTGCTTGTTAGAATTTCAAAGACTACATATAAGTATTATAGATAAGGTGGAAAAAATTTGATATTTTAGGCTCAACATAATTGACCTTAACTGTTTTTTTTGTTTGGGTCCTATTAAGAGTATAGTGTTGGAGCTCTTGACATTGGTAGTAACATGGTAAGGTATTAAGTTGCAAATTTTATCATGAATAAGGAACAGTCAATGTTTGTATAACATTAATACACACCTATGACAAAAGTGCTTATTATGCATTGTAAACATATACTAATAAAATTAGACAAAAGCAGGAAAGATATAAGGAAATAACCAAGAAGTGCTCACCATAGTGCAGTGTCACAAAAAACAGGTAGACTTTAAAATTATTTTTTGTCTTTCTTTTTTTCCATAATTTTATTGAGAAAGAAATAGCAATGAGACAATTTCAAACCAAATTCGTAGGACAGATTCAATAATTAACACATTGCATAGATTCTTCCTAGTGGTTAATTGCTGTACAAGATGCGGACATGATATCCTACTTACAAACACCATTAGAACAAATACCTCTATTCATTAAGAGAATGTAACTATATATCTATCCTAACCATTTTGAACACAGATATAAATTGGACATTCATCTGTATCCCCTTTTTTATTAAGTTCCTTTATTTGAATATTATAGGTGTGTAAACTCAGCAAAATATTCTAAAAGAGTCCAGAAGCCCATAATAGTATTGGGTGTCTTCTGCTTGACTGGCAATGTCAGAAATTGTTGACCTGAGTCCCCTGCAGCTCAACATAACAGCATGGCTTTACTTCTCATACTTCGTTTTTATACTTTTCTGCTGGATGGTTAAGATCAAGGTAAAGCAGGACCTATGCAACAAGAGTTGTAGCTTTTGGGTCTGATAAGGTCAGTGAAATTCCCTCAGGATTTATCCTGAGATCCTGTACCTCAGATTGTAGAACCTTTGTCAGTGCAGCCATGTGGATGAGTCATGGCCATTGCTTGGCTAATGTGCTCTCTGTGAAAGCTTGAGATAATGTTTTCTCTCCATGTGATTCTCCTTAGGCACACTCTACATCATCGATCACTTTCCTCTTTGGCCCCAGAATCTCCTTGATCAGAAAATTTGGGACACTACCGAGTTACATGACATTACAGTGCAAGTTCTCATATGTCCTGAGTCTTAATTGACCTTGGAAGGCTAGGGCCAAGATGTTGGCTTTCCTTGAAGCCCTCCTTTTTCTCTAATTTGGTCTCCAAACTTAGGTTGTTAACTTTCCAGAACACAAGTTTATTGTTATTACCATACAACTTAGGCTGTTAAGCTTAACCTCACTATCTGTCTGATTATCAAACATCTTAGGCATAACATGGAACAGGTATTTTTCATCAAGAATTGATATGTTGAACTTTAAGTCCCTACAGAATATGATAATAAAATTTAAAAATTAGAATATATTTTTAAAAATAGGCATAAAGAATTATATAATGCTTACATTTACACATAAGTCCAAAAATCTAACCATATACAACCTTGAAGCAGGACAGTCCCACAACATTCCTTGTCCTGTCTCTTGCCTCATTCACCACCCCCCTCTTTTTGAACAATCATCTACCTGAGAGACAGCACAGCAGCAACTGGCATGTCATGCCAAGCAGCCCATATTCAGAAGACCAGAATGACAGGCACTCCAAGCATGAAACTACTATTACAGATTACCATCTTCAGTGAAGTTGCTTAGTTTACAGGTATCAGTAGATATAGTTTTGAATCTAGCAGTTAATTGGAAAGATTCTCACCCTGACTAACTATATATACTGATAGACTTTACAATTTTAAGCTATCAGTTGTCAACAGTTTGATCTCTGATAGCCACAGTTTCTACCAGAACACTTAAGAGGAAAAGAAGAGTCCAGGTAAATAGAGCCATAACATAAGTTTCATATAAATTCATGCATGTAATTCAAAATATTTTGAAACATTTTACTGTCAAAACCAGTCTTTGAAAGCTTCATAAACCTCAGAATATCATATATTTTTCCTTTAATTAACTGATTTGTTGAAGTAAAACTAAAATAGGAAATGCAAAGCAGGCAGGTAAGAACTCTTTATGTAATATATTATGACTACAATCTATTAAACATAACTTTACAAGATGAGAGCTTGAAAGCAGTGTTGCCTTGTGTTTGCTTGGACAAAGCATGGTAACAAGTCTGCATCTCATTAAGTTGGTGATAAAACCCAGTATTATAATCATAACTCAATGAATTTCAGAAGCTTATAATTATTTTAAACTTTTTAGAAGTATTATTTTTGGGGAAATTTATTTCTATGGGATGCTTATTTGGTTTTATTTAATCTCAAGTAACAAAATTTTGTGACTACTCCAAAAGTCACAGCATTGTACACTTTTTAATTTTTTAATTTTTATTTTTTAGTAAGGGTCTACAGGTCTCACTATGTAGATCAGACTTATAGTGATTTGCTTGTGTTCAGCCTCCCAAGAGCTGGGATTACAAGCATGTGCCATCACGCTCAGTCTCAATTGCCATCTCAGTGCATTCTGGGGGTGGGACCAGCACAGCAGGCCCAGGGATTGAACTACTGGCCCCTGCATTTACGTAGGCAGGTGCTTTAATCTGCTGGGCTATTTGGCCAGCCTTGCATTGTACACTTTAAATGGGTAATTTTATACTAAATCTCAAAGATTTTACAAAAAATTATTTTATTATTTTTTGACTTCTAGTAAGTTTATATGCAAGTAAGTAATTTCTAGGTAATGTTAAACTATATGTGTGTGAAATTTTAAAATAAGCTTCAAGTTCAAAATATTAACATGTACATGTATTTTTCAAAATTATTGAATTTTAACTAAGATGTAGATTTTTTCAAAGCATAAGTGCAGAAAGACATGGCAAACTTTAAGACTATAGTGAGTATGAGTTTTACTACACATAATTATTGAGTCACAACACCAATTATTGTGAGTTGTAATGGGGCACCTTCTGATCACTGGTAATAAAATATTTAGATTTGGTCATAATCAAAGTAAAATGTTTTGTCTTAGAAATTTGTGCTGACCTCATCAATAGATTATCCCAATGATGAGTTCATAGATGACTAGGCAATCAGAAGGTAGGGCCTTGTTGGATGAAAAGAATCACTGGTAGATGGGCTTTGAGAACTCTGACTTTCTTTCTGCTTCCTAAATGCTTTGGGGCAAGTAGTTTTTCTCTCCCTCATCTTTTTATTATGATATTCTGCCTCTCTTCATATCCTTAGGAATGAAACCTACAAAGTATAAACCAAAACCATGATCTAAAATAAATGGTTTTCTTTAATTCATGTATGGCAAGTATTTTGTTTCAATAACTGCATGCTGACAAACGTACACAAACATGCAACACACACATAGTTGATGGGGTTGTTCGTGGATATGATACAGAATGGTGAAACCCTGGGCTACTAGATTCCCAGGAAAACAAAACAAACACTATGATTTTACCAGTGTGGTACTAACATGGTACTGAGCTCCAGATTGCCAAGGGGGAAGAGCATGATGCTATCAAACAACCGCAGAAAAAGCCTCAATAATCTTGTGAACCTCATGTCTGAAAAATCCCCAGAACAACTTTAGAACAGCACTAGGACTGAAAAACCCAGTTAGGGCATGGAACTGGCCTTCCTCTTCTAGGACCTCTGGGAGTGCTAGAAAATGAGTGACATAATACCCCAGCAGCTTCCAGGCAGCCAGCATGAATAGGGTTAGCTCCACCCAGGGAAGAGAGAAGAAATAATTTAAGGAAGCTCAGAGGCACACTTTTAAACAATGTGGCACAGCTGTGGACTGCTGAGAACCAGTGGCAGCTAACAGATGAGGCATCTGTGAGGCTGAAGGAACTCCCTTTGAACAGAGGACACAGGCAGAGTTGAGTGCAAATGGCTGACTCTCAAACACTTGTGTGCTCAGCAGCAGTGTTTGCAGCTATAAATCAAAGCTCTGTTTGTGTGTGGATCAACTGAAGAAGAAACACTCTTTCCCATGAATTGCTCTTTTAAGCAGCATGTACACACATTATTGGCATCACCTCTGAATCTGCAGGACAACGGTATATTGAGATTCTTCAAACATTGTTTTGATGCTAAATTTCCTATTGTCCACAGGGTGTTATATTAATGGGCTTTCCAGTTGTATGATTTCTTTTAAACCAAGAGAATCTTGAGAAAGACCAAAATAATATTTTTCTGTCAAAATGTTGTATTACAGGTACTGTAAATGGAGTAAATGGATATGGTCTAATATCAAAAGAAATCAAGAAAATGATATTCCTCTTTATAATGAGATCACTTTGAAAATTTCTCTCTAAGAACAATGAAAATAAAGATCAGAAATAGAACTAATAGACTTTTAGTACTCAAGTTAACATTTTGAAAACAGAGTAAAATAAATTTACATTCAAAGTAGGTTTAAATATTTATTAATTTTAATATCCACAAAAATTTTAGCTGTATTGGGTCTTTGACTGAAAAATCCTTTGAGCTAACCAAAAATGTAGAGGCCAACACGATTATCTGCACAAGTTGTAATGTCTTATTCAGAAATGATTATGCAATCATTATTCAGCCTTAATTTTTCGCCTAGTCGCTGGCTTCATTTTTGTGCCAAGTACTTACCATGAATGACTGAATAAGTTAGAGGGAAAATCCTTATAAAACAGAAATTTCTTTAGATTTTGGAAGAATCTGTTGTTTTCTCTGCTGTTTACTTTGCCAAGTTCTTTCTCTCTCTCTCTCTCTCTCTCTCTCTCTCTCTCTCTCTCTCTCTCGTTTTATAAGTCTGCTTTTCTTTCTTTCATTTTTTAATTTTTATTCGTTTTAACGAGAAAATAAAATAGCAATGAAACTTTCAAAATAAGTTAGTAGGACAGTTACAATAATTAATACATTACATATTGTTGTCTTTGTAGTGGTTATTCAGAGGACAAGATACAGACATGATATCTTGTCTAAACAATATTAGTACAAACTTTTCTTCTCATTGAGCTAAGAAAAGGTAATGGTACATCTATCCTATTTTGTATGCACACACACACACACATATATATATATATATATATATATATATATATATATATTTTTTTTTTTTCACTACAAAATGGCCTTTTATTTATATCCCCGTTTTTTGTTTTGTTTTTTCAGAAATCAGTGTTCCATTTCTAGGTCTTCTCTTTTTTTGACAAGTGTTTATTTCACTTGTTACATGAAAGCAATCAGACACAAAAGATTAAACATCGTGTGGTTTATCCTTTTTTTTTTTTTTTTTTTTTTTTTTTGTACTGGAGATTGAACTCAGGACCTTGCACTTGCCAGGTTGTTAGAGAAGCTGTATTAAGAGAAGTCTTAAAGGACTTTTTCATAAGTTTCCCAGGACTTCTCAATCACCAAATATGAGTGGATTTAGTGAAGAGAAGTTTTTTATTTCTTATTCCCATGTCAAGTTCTTGTCAAGGGACAGGACTTTATTTAATATAGCAAGTACTGAGGCCAATAGTCTGACAACTTCCACTTCAAACTTATCTCTGTGATAGTCATAATTTTCCAGCAGAAGTTATCTTACCATGATTTAGTGTTATGTTTTCCCTAATGAATTTTGTAAAGGCAAAAATGGGTAACAGATTCAGAGTACTTATTCTTCAGATGAAAAAGCTGTCTTTTCTCTGTGATACTTTTCTCAGTTTCTAAAGTAAGTTTGAGCATTTGGTCTCAAACCAAAAATTTTACATAAAATTGGAGAAAATTTTATGTGAAATATTATTGCAAATGTTATTTGTTTGGTTGAAAGCATATATGCTCACTTGAAAGATAATAATTTATTCCTATAAAATTAATACATGCACATACTTTTAAAGACAAATAATTCTACAGACTAAAACAAACATTAGTCCAAGATTCTTCTCTTTTTTGAGACTAATTTCCATTTCCCAGAAATAGCCACTATCAATATTTCAATTTTTGGGCGTCTTTTACTACATACATCAAAAGATTTGTTGCTCTTTATTTCTTAATTTTTAGTTGTTTTAGATGTTAGAAATTAACTTTCTTTTAGTTAGAAAGGACCAAACTTTGTACATGTATTTCCTTCCCTTTTCTCAAAATACTCACATCCTCTTATCCTACAAATAAAACTACAGTAATAATTCAGATCATGAATGCTTCTGTTTGCAGAATGTTCAGTTCACAAAAAAGTCATTTGCAGAATTTTGATTCTATTTCCAAACTCTTCTTTGAGTGACAAACAGTACCATAACCATGTTCCCTACACAGACACAAGTGGAGCAATCTTCTCCCGGTGGCTCCTCTGTGGCTTGCTTGGATCCTAAAACTCAGATTTTGCTCGATGTTGTGAAGACAAACAGGAGACCTGACCACATTGAGCACTAATAGCAGTTAATAAACCAGTGCTTATGCACTGATTAAAGAATGGAGAAGCAGTTGCCTAGTCAACAAATGGATTTTTCTACGCTGAGTCAAGGACTCACAAATTCAGAGTAAAGAGATGCAGCCAACAGAGTAAAAAGATAACTTGCAAAATGGGAAAGAAACTTTTCCAGCTATTTACCAAAGGATTAATATTTATAATACATAAAGAACTCAAAAAATTAGGCTCCCCCAAATAAAAGACCCAATCAAAAATGGCAAGTGAAATGAATAGATACTTCATAGCAGTACAAATGGCTAACAAAATATGCTCAAAATCACTGGCCTTTAGAAGAATGCAAATGAAAACTCTGAAATTCCATTTCTCCAGAAGATGGTGATGCAGAAACAACGGCCATCATAAAAAATTCACATAATAACAAATGCTGGTGAGACTGCAGGGTAAAAGGAAACCTCTTTATTGTTGTTAGGAGTATATACTAGTAAAATCTCTGTGGAAATCAACTCCCTTTTCAATTCCTCAAAAGCAAAAACTAAAAACTAGAATTTCTGGGTTTTTTTTGTTTTGTTCTTTTTGTTTTTGTTTTTATATTTGGGCAGGCCAAATAGCTTAGCAGATTAAAGCATCTGCAAGCAGGTGCAGGGGCCGGGGGATTCAATCCCTTGGCCTACCATGCCAGTTCCATCCCCAGGGAGCACTGAGATGACAATTGAAACTGGGTATGGTGGTGCATGCCTGTAATCTCAGCTCTTGGGAGGCTGTAAACAGACAGATCACTATGAGTCTGATCTAGTAGTGAGACCCTGAACATCCTGTAGACCCTTCCCTAAAAACTACAAAAAGAAAAGAATTTTTGTTTGACCCACCTCTTCTCCTTATAGATACCTTCCTAAAAGTGTTACACACATCATATTTCAATGCTACATACATACTTATATTCACAACACATAGTTCATAATAGCTAAATCTTGGAAGCAGCCTGTACACCCTAATATAGATGAATGCATAAGGAAGATGCATATACCATGGAGTCCTTCTCTGCCATAAAAAAGATAAACGAGTCATTTGTGGGAAGATGGGTACACTTTGACACTATAATGGTAAGTGAAATGTTTAAATTTTTGTTATTTTTGAAAGAGTACAATTAGAATTAAGACAAAAAATTACAAGTGATACAAGATATTATTTATTCATATTACCAGATATGTGAATGTAAAATTGGAAGAATAAACAAATAAGAAATGTATAAGAAAATAAGAAGAGAAAAAGTACAATTAAAAAAAGGAGATGAAACAAATTAAAGCATTAACTGCTTCTTTCCACAGACCAACAGAAATGCACAGTACAGTTGTCCAAACCATCCTGCTTACCTACATAGATAAATGTCTTTCTCCCAATCCCTCTCCTGTTCTCCTCAACTCAGTGAATTGTTCTAGTTGTAGAAGTCCTGGTCTACTTTCTCTCTCCCTACACCCTGTTTATTTATCAATTTAGTTATTTATTTGGTTATTTATTTTTGTATTTTTAGGGAAGGGTCTACAGGGTGTTCAGGGTCTCACTACTAGATTGGATTCATAGTGATATGCCTGTTTATAACCTCACAAGAGCTGGGATTACAGGCATACACCACCATACCTAGTCTTAATTGCCATCTCAGCACACCCTGGGCATGGGCTGGCGTGGCAGGTCCAGAGATCAAACTCATGGCCCCTGCACCTGCTTAAAGGCACTTTAATACTCTGAGCTATTTGGCGGACCCAACATGTATATTTATTAGATTTTTCTCTGTGATACAGTTATTGAATTATTCTTTCAACTCTTCTATTGGATTTCTTGTTTAAAATTTTAAGCTGTATTTTTATTTCTGAAGAATAACTAATGATAGGCACAAACCTCTAGGCTTTGCCTGTACTGGAAAAGGATATTTGTACCAGAAATCATGAGCTTTTTCTTTTATAATGTATATGGTCCTACAAATCATCACTTTGCTTTCTTCATCTATACTTTCCCTTTAAGAAACACGTTTTATCTTTGTTTCTGAACATTTCAGGCTTAACCTGAATATCGATTTAGTTTTTGTTAGCTTCCTCCATGCTAAACAAATTATAGTTTTCTTGAATACTGTATATCAGCTCCCACTCATACTCCGTATTCCAGATTTTTTTCTTTTTCAATAAATTTTTTTACTAAGAGATGTCTGTGGTATTTATAAACCAATTTCATTGTAAATGTTTGGTATATGTGCATGACGCATCTTAATTCTTTTGTGAATGCCTTCTCCCCTCCCCACTCTTCCTGTCTTCATCTCTTGGTTCCCTTCCCATCTGCAGCAGATCCATGTCCCTGTCTTTTTAAAATCTATTTTTTTTAATTTTGCTCTTTATTTTATTAATACTATGGTTTTCTAATATGAGGGAAGGGATATGATATTTAATCTTATTTGTGTGATTTATTTCACCTAGCATTGTTTTCGAGATGCCTCAATTTCCTACAAATGGCCCAAATTCATGTTTCTTTAGAGCAGAGCCGTGCTCCTTTGTGCATAAATATTACAGTTACTTTATCCATTTGTATGTTGATGGACATATAAGCTGCCTTAAAGATTTGGCTCTTATGAATTGTGCTGTTATGAACGCGGGTATGCATGGATCACTGTAACATCCATCATGTCCTTAACTCCTTTGAAGTTAAGGAAAATAGCTTATACGTTTTGTCACCCTTCCTGTTATCTTTGTCCTTGTGGGTTTTCTTCTCTAATTCTTTATTATTCTTTAAATTTGATTTAAAATGTGGTAGTGATACATTATGTATTTGATTTTTCTGTTTAGCTAGAAGTCCCTGAATGTGGACATAGCAGCATATTTTTGAGAAACCTTTGTTCTAGTGAATATCCTTATTGTCCAGACACAAGACCCAACACCTACAACTTGAAGGAGGATAATTCTATTGTGGCCCCTGATTTCATACAGTTGGTTGACTCCAAGGCAGAAGCAGTATTGTGCAAGGGCACAGGAGAGAAAAGCTGCTCAGCCGATGACATCCAAGGAGCAGAGAGAGGAGGACATCTGGAGAGAGAAACGCCCCTCCAGGTCATTCACCAGCGACTCACTTCTTCAGGCCTGGTTCCATTTCTAATGAGCACATTTAGCCTCTGTACTCATTAATGGATGAGCACACTAATGAGTATAGCACCACAAGCAGTCCAATCATGTTTTACACATATGAATGATGGGTTTCGGTCCCTATGGCACTCCGCCGAGGCCATCATGGCAATGATCCAACATGGTGTTGGGTCCCCAAAACACAACGTGTCCTTCCAAGACTAACTTTCATATTATTCTAGTCCCAAAATAAACTTCCTGCTTCATTTTAGCATGAGCCAATGGCCTTTCAATCCTCTCCCTACAGGAGGCTTCTCCCCCTCCTTGTAAACTCCATGTCTAGTCCAACCCAATAAAGACACATTCCCCAGATTCCTCCTCCAAGGGTCCTGGCAATCTCTGGCAACTCTACTGTGCCAGCAATAAATGTTTTCTTTTTACTTCTCTCAGTATCTCTCCATGTTGCCAAAAACCTTACAATGAGAATTTTGGAAGATATTTTAGATTTCAACCATAATACTAATGATTTGAGGAATTCTGTTGATTGGCAATGTGAAGATAATCTCACGCTTCCACATAAGATAATTTTGAGGCAAATTAGAGGTTAAAGTAATAGCACAGAAATGTTTGGGTGGTTCAGCTAGCCACCATGATATGATTTTGAACTAACTTTAGAATGACTCTAAAAGAGACTAAAATTCTGATACATTTTTAAAAATGTCTCACAAAGTGCCCTTTTATGAGAATCCTGGAAGCTCATGAGACAGAAGTCTAGACAATTTCTCTACCAACATACATCACCAACCAAATTAGACAGCTGAGATGCTGCTGCTTGTTTTCATTCCCTTTGCTCTGATTACATTGTTAGGCTGTGATCTGAGATAAGCACCTTGGTGGGATCAATGAGACAAAGATGTGCTGGAAGTTATTTGTCTGGGGCCATTTCCCTAGATTCCTGTGTTCCTAGTGTAGTACTTGCACTTAATTTCTACATTCTTTCTCTACAAAAAAAGCCCTAGCATACTTATTTTGGCTGGTAACTTTTAACAAAATATTGGATTGGATTTGTAAATTGATCCTCATTGCCATTATTTACCAAGAGAAAGACAAATAAGGTATTAAATTTAACCAAACTTGTGAAAGTATAAAAGAACCTGCGTTTATGAGTTTTTTGTCACTATAAGAAAATACTTGATATAAACACATTAAAAGAAGACGTTTATTTTGACTTACTGTTTTAGAGACCTTAGTGCATTGGCTCTGCTGTCCATTGGCTGTGTGGATCCTGTAGAAAGGCAGACATCATGGCAAGAGCATAAAGGGCTCCACAGCTGTGCATCTCATGGTGGCCAGGCAGCAAAGAAATAGTAAGTGCAGGGCCCTAAGATGCCCTTAAAGAGAACCCACTCAATGATATAACTTCTTTCCACTAGACCTCACCTTCCAAAGGCACCATTGCCTGCAAACGAGCTTTCAACACATGAGCCTTTGGGGAACCTGCAAGAGTTAAACCACAGAAAGCTATTAAAATCATAGGAAATTGGAAATTGTTGACTAAGGGACCATTGTGAATTTTTTTTCAAGTTTTTTTAGGTCTTGCTCAATCTTCTCAAAGATATAGGCAGTAGTAGACTGAGAGTGAAAAGAGTTTTCACATGACTTCTAGAATAGTTTGAAAATGGGAAACTTCTAAGTCCCAATCTACATTTGGCTGTATATAAATTCTATAAATTAGAGTGAACTGTAAGAATTTCATAGTTGCTTTCAGAATTAGCTCCTAGGAAGAAAACATACTTTAAGGAACCAACAGGTTTCAGGAACATCTTAGTGGTCAAGTAAAAGCATAAAAGTCCACATTAGTTAGTGGCTATATAAATAGGTGTAACTGAATATTTGATCTGAATAAAATCAGACATCTTAAGTTCAACTACCAGTCTTTTAAACACTGAAAATTAACTTTTTATTCTTATCTGAAATGACTCAAATATCTTCAAATTTCATAATGATGGTACAAATTAAGTAATATTAGTATTACATTAGTATTAGCTAAGATTGTTATTGATTGCTAGTATAATCAACCTTGTAGCATCTTAATAAATGTTTGACAGGGAACATTAGATTTCTTGTCACCTGGACATTGGCTATCTCTAAAACCCTCTCTTTCCACAGTGGCACTTATAGCTATGCAAGGTCTAATCTTTCTTAATCTCTTTTTTCTCCTTTATTTCTTCATCCCTTTTATGGTTTGCAATAGTTAATAAGTATTAAGTATTTGCTTTGACCAGTTATCATCATCAAACCTTGACAAGCATTCTCTCAATCAATTATCATATTGTGTCTACATAATATTTTTATCTTCAGTTTATGTACAAGAACACAGAAAGTTAAGCATTGCTCTACAATTGGCCCAAATTCACTAAGGTGGAGTGCAGTGGAACATAGACTCATTAATGTAATTTTTATAATGTCAAAGCCAGTGTTTTCTGTGGCTACATCATCCAGTCTAGTGACCACAATCTTCCCTCATGTTCATTGCTATATGAGATCTAGAGGGTATTGTCTCTGTTAGGGCTGCTCCTTTCCTGTCCTACAGGCATAGCTCTTTCTACTCATGAGCACTGCCAGAGTAAACTGACCAAGTGTTGGACTGTGGGTCCCTGAGGGAACTATTCTTGTGTGTACAGTCACCAAGCCTCCAAGGTCTTTTACTGAGCCGCTGACTTCTAAGTCTTCCCTTTCTCCAAGCATTCAGTAGGCACAAAGAAAACTCCTCACAGAAAATCTTCCTCCTTTTTCAGCCTTCATCAAAATCTAATGCTTTAATGACAACAGACAGCTCTAAGATCAAAAGAGCAAGACCATTAAATTCTATTTGGGAATCAGCTGGGGCATTGTTATTTTCATAGTGAGTGATTTCTCTGTTTGTGTGAATCTTCCACACAGTGGTCTTTCCCAGGAATAATGTCTAATCCAGAATGATGGCTTTGGAATTTAGATACCACAGAATAAGTGAAATTATGAATGAAAAAAGACTTAACTCCCAGGTAGTATATACTACTCATTTAATGACTTTTTGATGAATATTTGGTTAATTTTGGAAGTGTTGGGAATTTGAGCATAAATCTATTGCATTGTTTTAAAATCTTTATTTATTTTATTTGATACAAGGTCTTGATACACAGCTCAAACTTACAGTGATCCTCCTGTCTCAGTCTCACCAATGCAGGAATTACAGGTGTGAGCCACCATGTCAAGTTTCTGTGGCCAGCTATACATGAGGCTGACATGGCATGTGGTACTGGGGCTAGAAGCTGGGTCCTTATGCTTGCCAAGCAGGCACTTAGACTGCCAATCTATCTGTGCAGCCTAATCTATTGTATTTTTGATAAGATAAAATATTTCAGTAGGAAAATATTTTATTCTTTTAGTTATATCTGTTTTTTAGCTATTTCTATAGTTTGTTTCTTCAAAATGATGATTGCTATTGTCTCTACCAAAACTCATGTTGAAATTCAGTTGTCAACGTAACATTATTGCGAAGTGGTAGAATCTATCAGAATTAATAAAGTTACAGTGGCTCTACCCTCATGAAGAATTAATGCCATTCCTTTGAAAGGGGGTTACTTATTGAGGGTGGATTACTATAAAGTGAATTCAGCACCTTTTGCTAATCCATTAATTTTTTTCTCACCATGTGATCTTTCTTGCTATGCTCTTCTGTTTTTCCATCATGTATAGAGCAGCTTCTGGATTTCACAAAAAGCAAAACAGACATTGGACATGCTCTTGGACTTCCAAATTGTGATCCAATAAACCTCTTTCCTTTATACATCACCCAGTTTTGAGTATTTCATGTAAAACAAAGAGTAATTAAAGACATGGAAAACAAAGACACTAATGAAATGAAAAACCCAAACATGAAAAAGAATAATGTAACAAGAACTTGTCTACTCAGGTCCAATGAGTCCCTGACATGCATAGCCAGTGTCACATGATCATATTCCCACAATGGCCTAGGCCACCAACACCAGGTGGGGATCTGCTATACTGTTCTGTTCTGTTTTTTTTTTTGTTTTTTTTTTAACAATTACTTGTAGCACCATTTATTGAATAACTTATTTTTCTCTTGCTACATTTTTAACATCAGCTCCATCATAAGTCATATTTCCAGACATACACAAACGTGTTTCTGAGCTCTGTTATGTTCCATTGATCTACTTAATTGTTGAAAGCTACTTAAAAATAACAAAACTAACATATGGATATTACTTTGTACAATACAAATATCTGTCCAATAACTTATAACAAAAATAAAAAATAGAGATGATTTAAGATTACATTTAGCACTGTTGCATTCTGAACAGTAGCTTCAAAATAGACCTGAGATGATTTCCTGGATGGGCACTGCATCGGTAGAATCCTAACTTGGTGGCACGGAGAGGAGGTGACAGGTACTATGGAGGTGGGGCCTTGTTGAGTGCGGTGGGTCACCAGGTGTGGTGGCCAGCTGCATCTTGTCTCCAGACTCTTCTTCTGGCTTTTCCTTCCTGCTTCCCTGCCTCACTTGTCCCTAGATGTTCTGAATGGGGGAGCAGCTCCGGCCTTCCATGCCCTCTGCCATATGCTTTGACCTCCCACGGGCCCCCACCTGGTGGAGCCAGGTGACGAGGCCGGAAGCCACCAAGACTATGACCAAAACACACCTTTTCTCCACTCAACTGACTTTTCTTTTTTTCCCCCCCATAATTTTATTGAGAAACAAATAGCAATGAAACAGTTTCAAACTAAATTGGTAGGACAGTTCAATAATTAAAACATTGCATACATTCTTCCTAGTGGATAATTGCCGTGCAAGATGCGGATATGATATCCTCTTTACAAACACTATTAGAACAAATCCCTCTATTCATTAAGAGAATGTAACTATATATCTATCCTAATCATTTTGAGTACACAGATACAAAATGGACAATCATCTGTATCCCCTTTTTATCTTTAGTTCTGTTACTTGAATATTATAAGTGTGTTAACTCAGCAAAATATTCTAAAAAGAGTCCAGTATCCCATAATAGTATTGGGTCTTCCGCTTCACTGGCAATGTCAGAAAGCGTTGACCTGAGTTCCCTACAGCTCAACGTAACAGCATGGCTTTACTTCTTATACTTCATTTTTATACTTTTCTGCTGGATGGTTAAGACCAAGATGAAGCAAGACCTATGCAACAAAAGTTGTAGCTTTTCAGTCTGATAAGGTCGGTGAAATCCCCTCAGGATTTATCCTGAGATCCTGTACCTCAGACTGTAGATCCTTTGTCAGTGTCAGCCATGTGGATGAGTCACGGCCATTGCTTGGCCAATGTGCTCTCTGTGAAAGCCTGAGAGAATGTTTTCTCTCCAAGTGACTCTCCTTAGGCACACTCTACATGATTGATCACTTTCCTCTTTGGCCTCTTAATCTTCTTGATCAGAAAATTTGGGACGCTAATGCGTTACAAATAGAAAAGTAGAATACAAGTAAAAGGAAAGCAAGAACTTGAGGACTAACTAAGAGAGGGAAAAGAGAAGAGCTAGGAAACATGACAGTGACAAGCCATACAGTTACATGTAGAAGATGGGCAAGACAATGATCCTGAGAATCTCCAGAAGATTTTTTAATCTAGCAGTTAATTGGAAAGATTCTCACCCTGACTAACTATATATACTGACACCTGTGAACTAAGCAACTGCACTGAAAATGGCAATTTGTAATAGTAGTTTCATGCTTGGAGTACCTGTCATTCTGGTCTTCTGAATATGGGATGCTTGTCATGACATGCCAGTTGCTGCTGTGCTGTCTCTCTGGTAGATGATCAAAAAGAAGGGGGTGAAGAATGAAGCTGGAGACAGGAAAAGGAATGTTGTGGGACTGTCTTGCTTCAAGGTTGTATATGGTTAGATTTTGGACTTATATGTAAACATAAGAATTATATAATTCTTTATGCCTATTTTTAATATATATTCTAATTTTTAAATGTTTTTTTCTCATATTCTGTAGGGACTTAAAGTTCAACCTATCAATACTTGATGAAAAATACTTGTTCCATGCTATGCCTAAGATGTTTGATATTCAGACAGATAGTGAGGTTAAGCTTAACAGCCTAGGTTGTATGGTAATAACAACAAACTTCTCTTCTAAAGGGTTAACAACCTAAGTTTGCAGACCAAAATTAGAGAAAAAGGAGGGCTGCAAGGAAATCCAACATCTTGGCCCTAGGTCAATTAAGACTCAGGACATATGAGAACTTGTACTGTAACATCATGTTATACTGGTCTTGTTCTTTATTCTAAAAGCAGTTGGTAGCTTTGGCTAAACATACAAACAAAGAAACAAACAACTGACGCTGTGAATGAGGGAAGGAAGTGACAGAAAGGAGTTCTTTAGTGTACCTAACCAAAACTATAAAGCTATTAACATAAGAGTGAAGGAATAAAGACCAAGATAGTAAGAAGAAAAACATGTTGAAGAAGAAAACTTAGTTTGATACCATTTAACTGATGGCTGACCTAAGTACAGAATGTTGTTGTCAGATAATAAAGAGAAGAGATTCTGACAACTTTGCCAACTGTTACTTAATAATAAAAAAGAGTATCAACTTTTCAGATAACATTTTGTTTTCTCTTAGATAATTTTAAGTAATTTATAATAAAATTTTATTTTATTTCATTTGATTGTTAAATCAGAGTGATCAAAGTTATATGCATTTTTTATTAGTAGGTACACCCCATTTATACACATAATGGCTAAAAGAGTTATTTATTACTTAAATGAATAAATAAGCAATATAATTGCTAATAGGCAGAAGAATATGTGAGAGTCATACAAAGGAGTTTTTAATGTTTAGACTTACTTGTCGATTGTACATCTGGGGAAGTATTTTTATGAAACACGAACAAATATCCAGGTCACAGTTATTAGACGCTCTCCCAGTGTAAGGAAACATAGAAATAAGGGTTATTATTATTATTTTTTAGCCTGCTTTTATTTTATAAAGAAAATAAGAATTAGCAAAATAACAAAACAAAACAAAAAAATCCCAAAATCAATTAGAAACTATACAGAATTTCACTAAACAAAACAATTGTAATTCAACTATGGTTATTATAGTGCATATTGTTGTGTTCAAATTACTTGTTTAGATTACAGACATAAACATGTAAAATTGGTCTAAAAAGTTATAAAAAAAAATTTAAGAAGAGATGGAAAAAAAATTAAGCATTAACTTCTTTCAATAGACCAGCAGAAATCAGCAGTACAATTATCCAAACTATCCTATGGAAGAGAAAAAGATATTATTATTTGTACTAGTCTGTGTTCCTGTTTCTGTGACACAGTCCCTGATACCCACAACTTAGAGAGGAGATGTTTAATTTGGCTCATCTCAGGAGATTTGGTCCAGGATAGACTGGTTCTAAGGCAGGAACATCACGGTGGAAGGGCATGACAGGGAAAAGATGTTTTTCAGCACACTGAAAACAGAATGGTAAACAGTGTTAAAGAGGAAGGAGCAAGAGATCATATGTGGACCCAAGGCCATTTCCCCACTCCTCATGTAGACACATGCAGAGGGTGCTGTTCTAATCTCCCCAGCAGTGCTCAAATGTCATCCCAAACAGTTGACAAACCATCTTAATAGTCACATTTCTAGGTATCAAATCTCAACTCTTAGGGAAGATTTCATCAAGATTTGAATGATAAATAAATAAAGATTAAAGATACAAGTGACTCTTTAATTATAGGTCTTCTTATTTTCAACTGAGAAAAGATCCATACAATTTGGAACCTAAGCACATAAAAAATCAGGGGCAAAATTTTCTATAGAATTAACACTTTAAAATTAAGAGTTTTTTAAACATCAAAGTCTTGCCTATATAAAGAACATAGCAACTTGATCAGGCCATTTGAAGGTAGCCCTGAAACAAAACCTTATAAAAAATTTATCTCTAGGGGTGGGGAGATGGCTCAGTAGAATAAGTGCTTTCCTGGCAAGCACAAGGGCCCGAGTTCAATCCCTGGTACTGGAAAAAAAAATTCTTGCACTTTTTGAGATATGAATACCTGCCTCATAGATGTCAGGTAGATTAGCTTCAGTACCTCTTGACAAGGTTTACATGAAGGTATAGCTAAGGGCTGGGATCTTTTCTGAAGAGCAATCTCCAAGAAGGAAAATGAGTTTCCAAGCTCCTCACAGAGCTGTTGACTGAATTCAACTCCTCAAGACTGTTGGTTGGATTGAGAACTTCAGACCCACAGTGACTGCTGGCTAGGGGTTGAGCGCTGGTCCTTGCCTCATAAGCCTCTCCAAAATGGCAACTCATTTCATGAAATCCAATAAGAAAGATCCAGGTAATTAAAAAAAGGAAATAAGTGATCATCTTTATAATCTAATTTTTCAAGTGAGGTCACTTCAATCTCATTTTCTATTGGTACAAGGTGACAAATGTCAAGAAGTCAGACTCTGATGAGATTGTCACAGAGACTGCCTGCCTCAGAGGCCAAGAGGGATTATTTATTTGAGTGAATACTCAATTAAGAGTAAAAGAAAAAAGATATCTAATTCAGAGAAGACTTTTCTGAAAAAGAGGAAATAGTAACTGTGAAGAGTAAGAGGTGAGGGTGGCCTTGATTTGCCCAAGGGACAGAGTGGAATCCAGAGCTTCCAGAGCAGAGGGAAAGGGCAGGGAGTGCTGGTAAAGAAGTAAGGGAGGTTAGCACCCAGGATCTTGAATCTTGTACTGCTGGGTTTAGTTCCTATTCTGCATGAAATGAGATGTCTTTAGAAGAACTTAAGAAATGAATCACTTCTTGATCTTTTGGTTAAGGTCAAGTTTAGAAAAACTTAAGGGATAGAGTACACAAATGATCTGCCTTCAAAGAGATCCTGGTTGGGGCTGGAGAGATGGCTCAGTGGTCTAAAGCACCTACTTGGAACAAGCTTGACAAAGCATAGGGACCGCAGTTCGAACCCCAGCACCACATGCCAGCCAACCCCGCCCCCTGGCGGGCTGAGCTGGCCACACACACACACAAACACACACACACACACACACACACTAAAAAAATAAAATAAAACCAATGCTGTATTATAAAAAAAAAAAGAGAGAGAGAGATCCTGGTTGCTGTGGTGGTACACAATGGCAAATAAAAGTAGAATCAGGAGAGAGGCCAGGGTGAAGGTCTAGGTGGGAATGAAGTCTGTTCGCAGGAAGAGAAGGGGTAACAGCAAGTGGATAATAGAAAACATTCACTCAGTGTGAACTGAGGTATTGTGGTTGCCTTTGTTATTTAAACTAATGAACCTCAAACAGTTGTAGGCAACGTTATTGCCCAAGAAACTTTTTCTAAATACAGATTTGAATAACAATAAGCTTGTCTTCTGGATGGTTGACAGTCTAAGTTTGCAGACCAAAATTAGAGAAAAAGGAGGGCTACAAGGAAAGCCAACATTTTGGCCCTAGACTTCCAAGGTCAATTAAGACTCAGGACATATGAGAACTTGTACTGTAATATCATGTAACTCAGCAGTGTCCCAAATTTTCTGATCAAGAGATTATGGGGTCAAAGAGGGAAGTGATAGATGATGTAGAGTGTGCCTAAGGAGAGTCACTTGGAGAGAAAACAATCTCTCAGGCTTTCACAGAGAGCACATTGGCCAAGCAATGGCCTTGACTCATCCACATGGCTGACACTGACAAAGGATCTACAATCTGAGGTACAGGATCTCAGGATAAATCCTGAGGGGATTTCACCGACCTTATCAGACCCAAAACTACAACTCTTATTGCATAGGTCCTGCTTTACTCTGGTCTTAACCGTCCAGCAGAAAAGTACAAAAATGAAGTATAAGAAGTAAAACCATGTTGTTATGTTGAGCTGCAGGGGACGCAGGTGAACAATTTCTGACATTGCTAGTGAAGCAGAAGACCCAATAGTATTATGGACTACTGGACTCTTTTAGAATATTTTGCTGAGTTTACACACCTATAATATTTAAATAATGGAACTTAACAAAAAAAGGGGATACAGATGAATGTCCATTTTCTATCTGTGTATTCAAAGTGGTTAGGATAGATATATAGTTACATTCTCTTAATGAATAGAGGGATTTGTTCTAGTGGTGTTTGTGAATGGGATGTCAAGTCTGCATCTTGTACAGCAATTAACTACTGGGAAGAATATGTATGCAATGTGTTGATTGTTGAAACACTCTACCAATTTGGTTTGAAACTGTCTCATTGCTATTTGTTTCTCAATAAAATTATGGAAAACAAACAAACAAATAAATAAATAAATACAGATTTGAGGTTCTACCTGTATGGACAATGACTTACAGTGCTTTGATGATAGGGTAATAGAAACCTGCATTTTAAAGACTTATTTCATTAGTCTGATGCAGGATGTTCATGGCTCTATGTTGAGGAGCCTTACCTTTGTTATTGATTTTCACAAAATATAAAGCAAGTGTAATAGCAATACTTTCCCCTCTAACCACACACACATACACACACACACATCCACATAGACCCACATATGTTGGAATTACTCAGTTTATTCTTTAGTGAGGTCTGACATGAGCATAGACAGACGGGGTGGTTCTGTTGAGAAGAGTACAGGGTTAGATCCATGGAGATGGACACTTCGCCATTAGCCTGCTTCTTCCCTGCCCAGTTCTCAGGAAAACAATTGTGGGCAACCTTTCTTTCTCATCTTTTTTTGTTTTTTCTTTAGATAACTCTGTGTCTGTGCCTTTAAATACTTTTTATTTTATTTTTATTTTTGGTACCAGGAATCCCACTCCTTGAGATTGACCTTGAGATTGCCAGATAGGCACTGTGATGCCGAGCTATATCTATGATCCCTAAATACCTCTATTTTAATCAAACTTCAGGAGTGTCTTAAAAGAAAACATGTTGCATAAATTACCAATACAAATACCAATTTTAGTTTAGAAACTAAACTTATTTTTCTCTCATGTCATCTTGACAATGGCAGCAGATTGTATTTGACACATTGTTAATGACATGGAAGTTTGAAAAATTGCTTAGATGTGTGATAAAGCAGGCATGCTGCATGGATAACTTATGTAAAATGATTGAATATAAAATCATATAAGGCAATTTAATGATATTTGTGCCAGGCTTCTTGTGTGCTTTTGTGCATGTTTTATGGATGGAGAGAAGCTTTGTTTATTTAAATAATAATATTTAAATTCAAAGTCAAATAATCTTTTGCAATGATTAGGTTTGAAATCATATACTCCCCAATCCTAATACTTTCCTTTTTATTATAACATTTTAATGATAAAAAGTCTCTCAGCTAATTTGGAATCTCTCTTTTAGACCATATAGCATTAACCAATATTTCAGTCCTTGTTTGTCTTTCTAAAATTTTTCATGCATATCATTTTGCATGTCCAGATATAAGCACACTATATGTAACTCTTCTATACATGCATTTTTCTGCAAATATTATTTTTTTCCTTTCAACAATTAAATACATTTTGGTTAAACAAGAAAATTCATTATAAACAGATTCAAGTTTCACAGAAGAGCAAACAGTGTAAAGTAAGTTTCCCTTGTATCCAGGAATCCTGAGTCTTCCAGATCCTCTCTCCAGAAGAAACCACTTGTTACCCAAATCTTCTGGGTCTTTCTAGAGGTGACCCATTCCTGGACATGCACATATATATTTATGCTACTCTTTATTGTGCTGCATTTTGAAAGTAATTTATTACTTCTCTTCACCTACATAGGAGACGAACTGCTTATGAGAAATGTGAGGTGCCAATTTGTTTGCTCCTAGAGATACGATGAGCCTATATTCCGAGGGATTGAAAATTAAACAAGAACTCAAACTATGAGCTCCCCACACATGTATAACAGGGTAAGGAAAGTTACTAGCTCAGCACAAACTTGACCTGCAGATGTAGAGATGGGGGCAGCTCTCTACAACTAACCCAGGACTTAAGTCTTAGCCATTATTAGCATTGAACTTACTTGGGCCAGAAGCAGATAAGATGTAAAAAAAGCATTCTGTTTTATTGAGTTTATGTCACAGAAATAAACTGGCACCCAGTCACTGGATAGAGGGTCTGGACTCTTAGAACAGCTCCACCTGACTTTCCCTGTCATTACCATGGAAGCTGTGCAACTAGTTAGCTATATGGACACTTTCTTGAATGTCACAAAAACCCAGATCATCTTTTTAACTAAGAACAATTTTATTACCATTTGTGATAACCTTAGTGGGAGGAGGTAAGTGAGGAGTGTTGGTGCTGATATTGTTCAATAGCCAGCCTTTAATACCTGGCAGGGTCAAGTAGAAGACAGAGATTGGGGAGGGGCATAGAACTTCTAGCCTTTATTCCTCAAACTCTAAGCTTCAAATCTCAACGGAAAGTAGGCCTTTAGTCCATCCTTCCCATTTCTTTATTGTTATTTCCCACTGGAAATAACAGCCCATGGCCAGAGAGTGCTCATTTAAAAATATCAGCTGATACTGACAAAGGATCTGCAAGTTGTGGTACAGGGTTACAGGATAAATCCTGAGGGGACTTGACTGACCTTATCATATACAAGAGTTACATTTCTTCTTATACAAGTCTTGCTCTATCTTGGTCTTAATCATCCAGCAGAAAAGTATAAAAGTGATGTATAAAGTAAAGCCATATTAATATGCTGAGCTGTGAAAGGCTCAAGTCAACAACTTCTGTGAATAACCCACTACTATTGTGGACTGCTGGACTGTGTTGGATTGTTTTGCTGAATTCACACATCTATAGTATTTAGATGCCAATGGAATACTCATCTCTGACAGGACTAAACAAAAAAAAAAGTGGACACAAAGGAAGGACCATTTTGTATCTGTATACACAGAGCAGTTAGGATAGATATACAGCTACTTTCTCTTAATTCAATGAGAAGAAAGATTTGTACTAATAGTGTTTGGACAAGATATTCTGTCTGCATCTTGTACTATGGATAAGCACTAAGAAGATAACAATGTACAATGTATTAATTATTGAAACTGTCCTATTAATAAGTTTTGAAACTGTCTCATTGATATTTGTTTCTCAATAAAATAAAATAAAATAAAAAAAAAATATCATTTGTTACCTTTTGTTGAAAAAACTGACATTTCATAAGAATCCTATAAATATCTCAAATTCTGAAAACATCCTCCAATAAAAATAGTTTCCTTGTAATTGTAGGCAACAATCACAAAAGACAAGATTTGGATGTAGCACAGAGAAGTTCTTGCCAGAAGCACCAGTTCTGTTTCCTATTGGACCAGACAGTCTTCCCAAGAAGACTTCCAGAAGAGCTATTGACTGACTTTTCTAATGTCTCAATCCAGCTGATCAATGATAGAAAGCAATGTACACAGAGTTTATTTCTTAAACCATAAACTGAGTGCAAAAAGAAAAAGAAGTCTTGAAATATTAGTTATTGAATTTTTTAGCAGGCAAAATTAGTAGTAAATTTTCTTCTTACACAGCTAAAGCCATGTCCCAAATATAACGTCTCTTTCTTTGAAAAGCCCAGGAAACACAGGCAGTCATGGGATAACCTCTTATATTATTGTTCATGGCAAGTTCGATTGGTATGTGGACTGCTGATGTGGTTTTCCATTTGGGCTCTGCCCCTTGGGAGCCTGCTCTCAGCCTTCAGCAGCTCTTCTCTGCTTTGGCACTTGGAGTTTTAGAAGCAAACTGGTTAAAATAGATAAACTGTGCCAGCTGAAACCCAGAAATCCCTTGGAGGTTTTAATGTATCACAAAGATGGGGCACCATTGCCTTGGACCCAACATGATCATTACGCAATTCTCCTTACACATTTACATTTGTTGATGTAAAGACATCGAGACACATTTAATAATTTTAAAACTTTTTTATCATTATTTATTTGATGCAGGGTCTCGCTGTGCAGTTCAATCTTGAAGCAATCCACCAGTCTCATTCTGTCCAGTGCTGGGATTACAGGCATGCACCACCATACCCAGTTCCAGGGCAGGCACAGCAAGCAGTCCCGGGGACTGAATTAGGGTCCTTGTACTTGCCAAGCAGGCGCTTATGCCACAGAACTATCTCCTCAGCCCTGATGTCATGTTTTTTAAACAATATTCTTGTTCATTGAAAATGAATCAGTACTAGGTCATTTAGTAGTTCAAAAGCTATGCTGAAACTGTTTACAGCAATGAAATGGCAAAGAGGCAGTCCAACCACCCACATACTCTGTGCTCATGGTGTTCTTGAATCTCTGGATTCTCTTTTGTTATCCTTGCATTCCCACGGCCACTGTGTTCACTGTCAGTAGGTTAAAGACAACAGATCTAGGTTTAGCATAAAGATATATTCAGATATAAATCTCACTAGATGAAAGACAAGAAATTGGTATCTGGAACAAATTTTAGGCCTAAAGCAACTCTGCCTCCACATGTAGCACTGGCCTTTCTCTAGGACCATGAGAAATGGCTGAATTTACAAGAGTCTGCTCATGTTCTTAAGTGGCTACTCAACATTTCTTAGATACTAATTCTAATGTGAAGGGCCAGGCCCTAGGTCCCACTGGCTTTGATTAAGGATGCTTGAGGGCAGCAACAGAGGGCTGAGGCTATGGTTGAGTAGGCAGCTGGAGTGAATTCCTGGGAATCATTATGTTTGACTCCCCATGGAGCAGTAAAGGAAAGGTGGAGCCTCCTCATTAATGAAGAGTCAGCTTACCAAGGCCAGTGACAACCTGACCTAAACTTTCAGTGGAAACACTGAGTGGTACAGACAGGTCTCAACTAAAACCACCTCTTTCTAGGAGTAGACATAAGTTACCATCACTAGTTCATGCTCCCAATCATCGCACTTTTGCTAATTTGACTGACTCATACATTTTCTAAAACATCAAACTAATTTCTTGTAACTAAATGTGTTATATTTCAATATTCTTGGAAGACTATGTTAACAGTTTTCCCCCTTTATTATGGTCTGTCAGTTTTATTGTTGTCAGCATATTTACTATGTTGTTATTGGTTATTCTATGAATTTCATCAGTTTTCTGTTTGGGGGGCATAATTTGGTACTCAGTTCACCCTGTCCAATTTTTAGCTTCGTTTCTGGTTTGGGATTTAGACAATTGATTGACCTTCACTGTTTCTTTTAAAATAATTGGGTTACAAAATGCTCACACATGTATACATATGATACTTGATACATTTGCTCTCTGAGGCATACTATAAATAATAGTTGATGTTGACAAGATAATGCTTTACATATTATATGAGTGGGGTTTCACATGTCTGACAAAGATAAACAAAAATGGGGGCTATAAATGGACAATTTTATAGTGAAAAAATGTATATGTATATACAAAATAGGATAGATATGCAGCTACTTTCTCTTAGTTCAATGAGAAGAAAGATTAGTACAAATAGTGTTTAGACAAGGTATCATGTCTGCATCTTATATTATGAAAAACTACTACAGAGACAACAATATGCAATTTATTAACTACTGTCCTTCTAACCTGTTTTGAAACTGTCTCATTGCTATTTCTTTCTCAAAATTAATTTAAAAAAATCCCAGCTCTTGAAAAGCTGTAAACAGGCAGATCACTATGAGTCTGATCTAATAGTAAGATCATGAACACCCATAGACACTTCCCTAAAATTATATATATATATTTAATTATATATATGATTGAGGGCAGCAACAGAGGGAGGGCAGGGGAGGGAGACCAGGAGATGGAAGGGGCTCCAAGGGAGGGGAATGGAATGAAGTATGAAGATGCTATGTGCGTGTGGAGCGGCTTGCCAACCAATGTGATGACTATATGCCACAAACATACAGTAAGAAATTTTATTTTAATTTAAAAGAGAAGAGTGGGGTTTCAAATCTTAAATAATGTTGAAGATAGAAGAATCCTTAAAAGTCTTCCTAGGTTTTTGAGACATAGCTCAGTTGCAGAGTGCATACCTAGCATGCATAGACCCTGGGTTATATTCCCACACTGAAAAAAGTCTCACATCAGTTGCTTAATGGCTAAGTGTAATTTTAACAGTTCTTTATATTTTAGATTTTGTCTTTTATTTTGGGGCTTACTGTTGACAATTACATTTAAATTTATGTTATTATTTTTCTAATATAGAATGATATAATCATACCTCAATTCTCCCTTATCTTCTACCTCACCTACCTTCCACCTTACTCCTAGTTGCCAAGAATTATTAGCTGATAAAATATTAAGGGTGGTGTGATTCTTGGGCAGGTTCTGTCATCCCCAGTGGTACAATCACACCATTGCACCTAAAGCATGTCTTTTAGGCTAGATAATATAATTTGCTATTGAATTTTTGGTTTTCTTCATTCAATAACCACGTTCTAATGATTGTGTCTTTTAAACATCTCTGATGTCCTCCTTTCCCTTCATTCCTGCTGCCACTCCTCTGGTAGGAGGCCTATTCACCATGTGTCGCACATATTCTGACAGCCTCTTACTCATTCAATGGCATGTTGCTGAATGCTTTCTTGGGCCAGGCCCAGTCTGTACTCTGGGGATACAAGTATGAAAGGTGGCACATTCTCAGAAAGGTTTCATAGTCTAGGGGGAAGACAAACATGGAAACAGAAGTATAAAGCAGTTTGGATGAATGATGTAATTAAGGTAGAGACAAGTGCCCTGGAAGCTATCGTAATCACTTTTTTTGTTGTGGGGACAAAATATCTGATACTTGCAAATTAAAGGAGGAGGGGCTTCTTTTGCTCACATTTTTAGCCCATGGTCACTGATTTCAAGGCAGGAAGTGTACTGAATAGGCCTGGGCAGAGGAAAGCTGCATCTGGAAAGCAGAGAGGAGGGAGGAGCCAGGGAAGGACATACACGCTGCCAAGTGATGCCATTGGTGCCAAGTGATGCCATTGGCGCCAAGTGCCTTCTGATCAGACCCTGCCTCCTAAAGCACGTTGCCTATTCAATCCCCATAAAATGATCACTCTTCAAATCCTTGTCTCCAGGTACATGACACTTAGGGAGTGGGGGAATCCAGATAGAAACCTTAACAGAAGCCCAGGCAAAGGTACTCACACTCTTACCAGTTGAATTTGTATGCTATATGCAAACTCTAACATCTCAGCCTTCTCAAGGATCCGAAGCTTTCTCTTCTGATTGCTCTGCCACCTTCACTCTTTAAAACTTTTTTCAGACTTGAATTTTTATTGTATAATAGAGAAAAATAAGATAGAAGATAGAAGAAAAATATGGACAAATACTGTTTCTCTAAAAATAAGACTTAGCCAGGAAACAAGTTCTAGCATGACTAATAAACAATATGAAGCAAAAACTAATGCATTTTACTTTTATAAGAAATGATATCTATTTATTTTATTTTGTTAATTTTATTGAGAAACAAATAACAATGAGACAGTTTCAAAACCGATTAATAAGACAGTTTCAAAAATTCATTGCATATAGTTATCTTTGTAGTGGTTATTCATAGTACAAGATGTAGACATGATATCCTGTCCAAACACTATTAGTACAAAACTTTCTTCTCATGTACTTACCTGGCAGGAGAGATACCATGATCGCTTTTTTTTTTTTTTCCAGAACCAGGATTTGAACTCAGGCCCTTGTGCTTGTCAGTGAAGCACTTATTGCACTGAGCTATCTCCCCAGCCCTGATCACTTTTTTTTAACCTCTGCCTTCACATTGCTTTTTTTTTTTTTTTTTCCTAACAGGTGCTTTTAATCTCACCTCTCCTTACAAGCTGCCATGACCTTCCCACCCTATGAGGATTTAAATCAAAGCATTAATAGGTCAGTTCACACCAACAATTCATACCTAATCCTGAGTCTCCTTGTTCCCTTGTCCCCTCATTGCTGTTCTCATTCAGTGCATATAGGGTTCCCCCTTTGTTTTTCCACTCAGTTGCAATGACAATCCATCTGCTGCTTTTTTAAAAAATTAATTTTATTGAGAAAGAAATAGCAGTGAGACAGTTTCAAAGCAAGTTAGTAGGACAGTTACAATAATTAATACATTGAATATTGTCTTCATAGCAGTTATTCATAGTACAAGATGCAGATGTAATAACTTGTCTACACATTATTAGTACAAATCTTTCTTCACATTGAACTAAGAGAAAGTAGTGTATATCTGTCTTATCTATTGTGTATATACAGAAATATATATTATATATATACATATCTATATATATTTACTACAAAATGGTCCTTCATTTATTTCTAATCCCCCTTTTTTGCTTAATTTTGTCAGAGATGGGTACTCCATTGCCATTCAAATATTGTAGGTGCATGAATTCAGCAAAATAACACAATATAGTCCAGTAGTCCATAATAGTAGTGGGCTATCCATAGGACTGGCAATGTCAGAACTTTTTCAGACTTGAATTTTTATTGTATAATAGAGAAAAATAAGATAGAAGATAGAAGAAAAATATGGACAAATACTGTTTCTCTAAAAATAAGACTTAGCCAGGAAACAAGTTCTAGCATGACTAATAAACAATATGAAGCAAAAACTAATGCATTTTACTTTTATAAGAAATGATATCTATTTATTTTTATTACTACAAAATGGTCCTTCAGGCAAAGGTACTCACACTCTTACCAGTGTGAGTAAGAGTGTGAGTACCTTGAGCCTTTCACAGCTCAGCATATTAATATGGCTTTACTTTTTATACCTGATTTTATACTTTTCTGTTGGATGGTTAAGACCAAGATAAAGCAAGACCTATATAACAAGAAATGTAACTTTTGCATCTAAAAGTTCAGTCCCCCTCAGGATTTACTCTGAAACCCTGTACTGTAGTTTGTATATCTTTTGTCAGTGTCCGTCTGCTTTTTTTTTTTCCAGTTTTATTGAGAAACAAATAGCAATGAGACAGTTTCAAATCAAATTGGTAGGACAGTTTCAATAATTAACACACTGCATACATTCTTCCTAGTGGCTAATTGCTGTACAAGATGAGGACATGATATCCTATTTACAAACACTATTAGAACAAAACCCTCTATTCATTAAGAGAATGTAACTATATATCTATCCTAACCATTTTGAATACACAGATAAAAAATGGACCTTCATCTGTATCCCCTTTTTTTTGTTAAGCTCCATTCTTTGAATATTATAGGTGTGTAAATTCAGCAAAATATTCTAAAAGAGTTCAGTAGCCCATAATAGTATTGGGTCTTCCGCTTGATTGGCAATGTCAGAAATTGTTGACCTGAGTCTCCATCTGCTTTTTGACTCATCCTTTTCCAGTGAATCTACTTCCCTCCTGTGGAAGAAGCTCTGTGGTGCCTCCTCATACAGTTCTCTTTCCAACTTCTCCACTTGAGTGAAAACTAGCTTTCTTCCCAAAGAGGACACCTGTGTTGCAACCTCCTTGGAAGGCGGATTTCCATCTGCCTCACGCTTGAAGCTCACAGCCTAGGCAAGAGATGGCAGGAGAGCGTCCATCTTCCTGCCAGTTCCTATAACCAGACCCTCTTTCTTTTTATAAAATCTTCTTTGTGAGGTAAATGGATCTCCTTCTTTGTCTTCTTCCTTCTCACTGTCATGTAGATGTATATTTTCTTTAGTCTCTGTCCCGTGTATTTTGAGGACCTTACTCTGGCCATTTCTGCTGCACTACTCACTGCTTCAGGGAAGGTTTAAACTGTTGTGACAAAGAAATTGCCAAATACATGGCCTAAATGAATTTTGGTTTATTTCTAATGCATAAATATCGTATCAGTTGGACCAGAGCCAAGATGAGGCTCAACAGAGGTGAGGACCAGAGCCCAGCTCCCACTTCACTGTTTGACTAACGTCTTTCAAGTTCCACTCCTATTTTTGCCAAATATCTGAGTGAGGCAAGGTCAAGCTATACAAGATCTGGCAGGCCGAGGACCCCGCCTCCAGACCCACGTTTTAATATATTCTGAAGCCATTTGATCAACCTTTTGCTTGAGACACTTTCTTTTTCTTTTGTTTGCTTGCTTATTGGCATGTGTTTGGAGTATATAATCACTGCACACGCTTTGTGTGACGTTGTGTGCATGCGTACGTGGCGCACCTGGGTTGCATCACTTCCCTTTTCTCCCCTCTTTCCATTCTCCCTCAGAATTAAAGACACCACAGCGATCCACACACACACACA
Organism: Octodon degus; assembly: GCF_000260255.1. Classification (NCBI taxonomy): domain Eukaryota; kingdom Metazoa; phylum Chordata; class Mammalia; order Rodentia; family Octodontidae; genus Octodon; species Octodon degus. Next base: position 12,370,542 of record NW_004524614.1, read on the forward strand.
CACACACACACACACACACACACACACACACACCGGGTTTGCAGCAGCACAGCTCCTAATAGCTAAACCTTGGAAATGGTCTGTATTTCCATCAACGGATGAACGGATAAAGAAAAATTGGCATTCATACACAATTGCATATTACTGTATATGAAGAAATATAATATAGCCATTTGTAGGAAAATGAATGTACTTTAAAGGGCAATGTTAAGTAAAATAAATTAGAAAGAAAAGGTTAAATGTTACATGGCTTCCCTTACATGAGAAACTCAAAATATAAATAATGTAAAGACGAAAATAAAAAAAAAAAATAATAGGGAACGAGGAGATCAGTCTTTCCCAAAATATTTTGGGTGGCTTTGACAGCCTGTCTTGCTCTTTCAAGAAAGCCACATATGTGAGTAATAAGCCTTTACATATTGTGTATGTGAGTGTGTGTGTGTATGAGACAGAAGGGGGAGAGAAAGAGAGAGAGAGAGAGAGAGAGAGAGAGAGAGAGAGAGAGAGAGAGAGAGAGGAGAGAGATTTTGTGCCAACCCATGTGCCAGGCCTGGCCACTGCCTAGAGTCGGGAGGTGTGAATCAGGAGCTATTATCATTAAAGTAGTCGCTCAGATTATCACATACATGTATTCAAGACTGATCAACACTTTGCTTATGGACAGAAATAAATATGCACTGAATTCTATGGGAATGTAATCTTGGGAAGAAAGGTAAGAAGCCAAGTGTATAGGCAGACCAATGGCTACATTCAGTTTTTGTCTTGAAGAAAATTTATGAGTATCATTAATAAAGTTTTATGTGGAAGGAGAAGAATTTTAATTGGAACAAATACTTCTTAGTCTGCAGTATCCAAAAAGAAGCTGTTGGAAAATCAGCCCCAGTCCAGCTCTAACCAGTCGTGCTCACATGCATGAAAGCATTTGTATTTGTATTTTACTGTCAATTTCCTCAATACTCTTATTTTTTGTGTAAAATATTTAGAGCGATACTCCCCCAAAATACCACAGTACACACACACACACACACACACACACACACACACACACACACACACGGCCAAATGTTTGACAAAAAAAATGTTATTGAAGTGTCAAAAAAGTAATCAGTTTCTTAAAGTGATAGTGTCTTGTCTATACCATCTTATGTTTATATTTTATTTGCTTATCAATTAATCTGCAGTGTTTTTTAAATTACCCTGTCTTATAAGTTTAAATTTCTGTATCCTTCAAATCTTCCTATTTGACATCATGCTTAAAAAGTAAATCATTTTTATAATGAATACATTACCTATTTTAAAATTACCAGTAGTGTATTTCTTCCCTTACCAGTTTGTTCTGACTAATAGGGGGAAACTGAGTTAATTTGTGTGACATTTTTAAAAAATAACAATTTTCCAGATAGCGCTGTGACTGTAGTGCCTGCCTAGGTAGGCACAGGAACCAGGCTCAAATTGGCATGCCGTACCCATTCCAACGCCGGGGCTCACTGAGAGGTTGACTGAGACCAGGAGTGGTGGTACACACATACCTATACTCCAAGTGCATGGAGGCTGAATACAGGAAGATCATTATGGTCTAATCTGTGTAGTAAGACCCTGTAGATCCTTACTAAAAAGTAAAAAATAAAAAACAATTTTGAAATTAGTAAAAGTTTTCTTCCTTGTCCATTATTAACTCATTTTTCTCCTAACCACAATTTTAGATAATGAGTTCGTAAAGAATGTGTAAAATTTTGTCTCTTACGTGCACAGGCATACTAGGCTTGTAAGTGTCGGGACTTATTTCTTGCCTTCAAGTGCCTTATAGCACTTCACTTACGCATTAAATGCATCTGGTGCATCTATGTTGAGTTAGTTCCAAAGTCATGAGAGCAAATTTTAAGTTTATACAGAGTGTTTGCATTTTGCTGTCGTTTAGGTGACAAAGTGTCAGGAATTACTTTTAAAAAATAGGAAACTTGGATTGTCCTTTTTTGAATGCAACTCTCTGTAATGTTTTCATTTTTCAATTGAGTTTCTATTGAGCTGAATTTTATGGCACTAATTACTGACTTGCCTGAGTGCTATTCATTTTTTAAAAAGCCTAAGTACATATCTGACAAGCCAGATGCATTAATCTTGGATTTTACCTCTCTTAAGCCATAAGTTCAGATAGGAGCCTCTAAACATTGATTTCCACTCTCAGACTAGGGTTGATGAAAGGTGCGAATAGTTTCCTGCAAATGCAAATAGTCAAGTAGATTTTATAACTACTCTTCAATTAAAATAAAAACAGAATTCTCTGAGGAGAAGTCAAATCAGAAAGATTGCTTCACTGAAAATAGGCCAGTCAATTTTATAGAAAAAAGCCTCCAGCCCCTAACACTCATTTTCATATATATTGATTTATTTATTCAACAAATATTTACTGAGTACATGTGCTGTCCAGGACATATAGAAATGCATCGTATACACACAGTGACATGCCTTAGTTTTGTTCACAGTGCAAATGAAAGAAGACTCATACTTAGCACAACTAATAGTATTGTTAGTACTAGTAACAACTACCACTGTCTGAACCTCTTACACGTGGTGGTCTATTCTAAGTCTTCATAGTCTAGCTTGCTTCCAACTATTCGAGCAATGAATGATTATGGTGGATTTAAAATGTCCGTTAAAAATGGTGACAGTATTTTATTATGCTGCCACTATAACATACTTCAGTTCTATTCTTCCTCCCATACTCTTTGTTGCCCACTTCTGCCCCTCCCCCGTCCCCTTCTGCTTGTCTCAAGGTATCCCTTCTCTTTCATGTCTTTTTCTTTTCGAGATTCCATATATGGAGGGTGGGATTGACACTGTGTTCATGAAACTACCAAGTGTATCTATAGAAATGTAATACAAATATTGTGTTTCCATTTTCTTTACAAAGAAGAGGCATCATTAAGAGGAGTAATAAGCTAAGAGGACTGAAAAATAGTCTGAAGCGAGTTTCTTTCCCCTCAGAATCTAAAGACAGTCAAAGAGGAGGAAGAAATTAAAAGTTTATATTCATCATTTGCTTTCTCCACTTACTTTTATAAAATTAGACTCATGGTTGAAGGAGGGAAAATAAGAAAGAGATTTTTAAAAAGATAAAACAAAAACAATGTTGAATTCCAACCTGCTTTTCTTTGCCTTATAATAGCATTGACTTTGAATTATTTAAAATTTTTCTTTGAGACAGTTGCATTTCTTCATTCTGTTGAGGTTCATATTAGCTGATTCCTTAATCATCTGTAGATTGCTTTTCAAAAGTGAAAACTTCACCAACACATTTAAAGCCATGTGAAGTGTTTCCACCACACTCCCTGCAAATCTCTGGAACTTTCTCTTTCATTAAAATATTCTGAAATCTCCACCTGAAGGAATGAAGTGTGAAGTGTTTTCTAGCTGTTTTGCTGAGTGCTTCGGTGGGCTCATTTGGTCCAGAAAATCATATCTCGCATTGTGATCGCTTTCTTGCTACTGTTATTAATTCATTTGACAATTTTTCCTCTTACATTTTGTTTATTTTCTCCAGTAGAATTTTATTTACATATTGTTCTGGTTACATTGCTTCTAAGTCTTGGTGTATTCATTCCAACATTTTTATTGGATTTCATATTTCTGATATTGTATTTCTGGTATCATATCTTTAATACTCTGTACTTTATTTTTGTTCTCTGAATTTCTCTTCTTAGGGTTTGTATAAATGGTGTTTAGATGAACAATGATAATCAATTGTGAAATAGTATTATTTTGTACATTCTATTTTCTCCATAAAAATTAGCAAAACCATTAAACAAATGGGGGAAAAAGTAATTTAAAAATATTGATCAGATCTTAGATTTTCTATATCATTATCATTAATTCAATTGTGTGCTCTTTACCTAGCACTAAAATTTATTTCCCACATCCCCCTGCAATGTTCTGCCTAAATCTTTCCCTCCAATTCTCTTTAGTCAAATATTCTTTAAAACACAGACAATTCCCTAACTTTGCAATTTTCATTTATTTGATTACATCTACAACATTTATAGACATGCATTCAATTTCCATTTTCAACACTGGGCTCCAGTGCCTAGAACAGTGACTAAATATGCAGTAGATGAGCAATAAACCTTAATTTGATTAATGCATTATTAAGCAAAGAAAACAGTTAAGACTTATTGGAGAATATAATAAAAGATTTGAGTCAATGGTATCATATTCCTATCTAGGAACACTGATATATTTTAAGGCCATTTCTGCTAGCATGTTGAAAATAGATAAACTGTAAAAGCAAGGTGCAGTGTGCTTTTAGGGTGTTGCAATTATCTCTCAAGATAGTGTGCGTGGACCAAGGTGTTAGTAAGAGTATTCAATAAAAAGGCCAGGAAATCTATTTCAGGAGGAAAATTTAGCACAACTCTCTGTGTAATATTGTACGCTGTGTGTTCACAATTCTAGTGTTCAAAAAGTCTTTAAGAGTTTGAGTAAAGATGGATGTCTAGGTCGCCTCTAACATTCTTTTGTACAAGTAATACTATGCTGAAAACCTTTGCACATGTCTTTTGTAATAGCTGTGTAATAGCTCCTCTGGGTAGGACTGTTAATTAGAGGATGTATCTTTATAGTTTCTTGAGGATCTGAATTTGTTTATAGGCCCATAGGCCAAATATCAGAATCTCTGATGCCCCATATGGTAGCCCACACTTGAGAAGATACTATATTTTTTTTCTAGTTTCATGGTTGTGAGGGGTTTCCTCATTATTTTAATTTGCATTTTTTGTATGATTAGTATGGATAAACATTTCTCCATTTTTAGCAACTAAAATTACCCTCAGCTTATTAATATCCCTTTTACATATTTTTATTTGATCATCTTTCTTTTCCTTATTGATTTGTAGAAGCATTTTGTAAGGACCAGTTATCAATTCCATACTGCTTTTGTGTGCCCATCTGTCTGTTACATATCTGTTAATTTTTCATGTGATTTCTATGGGGAAAAGAAAGTTTCCATTTCTGAATTGAGTAGAAATAATGAGATCTTCAGATTTCAGAAGTTGAGAGGGCAGTATTTTATCACTAAACAAGATGAACTCATGATCATAATAGTCAGCAGAACTAGAATAGTTATCAGAGTGTTGCTGGCTTCTTATAGCCTTGATCTGTATAAGCAAGAAGTTTTAGATGTGGTGTCTAGAAGGCTGAATCTAATCACCAAATATGGTCATCATTCTTCAAGCATTTATAAGAGTTGGACCTCTGCATTGACAGGTCCAGAGATCCTTACATTTACAGAAGGTCAAATATTCTTGAGAAATGAACTTACTACATAGCTAAAACCCTGTGTCATAATACTTCTTTTTGCATTCTTGAAGGGAACTTGTGGCTATTTTCCATGATTGATATGCATGGAAAAAACAAAATAACTGGACTCTTCAGGTATTGCTAAGCAAAGGTTCTGAAATGGTACCAACTATTAGAGATCCTAGTGCCCCTGTGGTCCAGTAGGAAGAGGAGGAGTTTCTGAAGGTCAACTGATCAATGGAGTTTGGGGATATTTGTCTGTCAGAAGGCTCAGTGAGCATACCTAGTTCCAATTTAGCATCAACGCAGTCAGTGACTGGTAGACTGCTGTACACATTACCCCTATTACTCAGGTGAAAGGGCTCTCATGAGCGGAAGATGAAAGACATTAAAATTCTCATTTTTCAAAGTTGTGAATGAGAAGGAACATAATATTCCTGGATGGGCTGCAAAACTTAGTGCCACCATCAGAAGTGTGAAGGATACAGGGGTGATGACTCTCACAATATCTTCATTAAACTCATGATATGTCCTATAACTGGCCATATGTGACACATCAGAATTACAGTGAAGATTTTAGTATTTGGGAGGAATATTCTGTCATATCTGAAGATAGCTATTGTTTGCAAAATAATTTCTGATTTTCCACTGGCCTGAGTTTTTAACCTTGTACCAGAAAGTTATTAAGTGGTCTGGCATATATACCCTGCATATTCATTGCCTGACCCACCAGTACATAAAATCATGTATTCCCAGCACCCTGTAATCATCACATGGAAGTGTAGGGTGTAAACCAGCATATGTAAGAGACAGCAGGAGTTTGAAGAATGATTGTGGCCTATGATAAAGCTTATTATGTGGGGATTTCAAATTGTACCAGCTGTTGCAAATGTGCTCAACTGTCCAGCCACATTTTATTACTTGTTGTAGAGGGACCTCAACTATCTCTCCACACTATGGGAAATCTCATTAGCCTGCTTTTTCAAGAATATAATGTTACCATAAATGAACAAGTTTATAAATGCCTAGGTTAAGATATTTGAATACTTGAATGTATATGACAAATCTTACAAAAATCCGTAAGTTTTTCATCTCAGGGAATTAGTTCTAGTGTTCTAAGGTAGGGATAACAAATTATGACTCTCAGGCCCAGTCTGGACTGAAGCCTATTTATATATACAATATATGGATTAAGAAGGCTTTCTACGGGTTATCTGAATGTCAGTTTATTTTCCCATTTTGTTCTGAAATTCTATACAATTTGTACTGTCTTATATTGCTTTGTTTCCATCCTTGTTTTTGCTATTTGTTCTAGTTTTTGCTTGTATTTTCCCTCTTTAAAAAATCTTTTACGTGCTTAAATTATTTTTAAAATGCAGGGCATGTAACAAAAACTATGTATGGCCCACAAAGTCTAAAGTGCGCACTATTTGATCTTTCATGGAAAAAGTTTGCTGACCCCTCATGTAAATTACAATGAGGTGTCTTTTCAAGGAAAACAACTAGTTGCAATGCTTGAACTTTCCTACTAATAAGAAAGAGGCATAAACTCAAATGGGCCTCTTTGGATCTTAAAGACAATCTGCACTTCATTTGAACATTCTATTTATTCTGACACAATTATTAAGTATCAGAAGGGCAAGAGCAGGCTCTGTAACAGACCCAGTCTGCTGTCCAAAGTGCCCTATAACTGGCCATATGTGACACATCAGAATTACAGTGAAGATTTTAGTATTTGGGAAGAATATTCTGGAATCTCTGAGGATAGCTACTCTTTGCAAAATAATTTCTGATTTTCCACTGGCCTGAGTTTCTAACCTTGTACCAGAAAGGTAATAAGTGGTCTTGCAAGCCTATCCTGCATACGCATTGCCTGACCCACCAGTACATAAAATCATGTATTCTATTCCCAGCCACCTGTAATCATCACATGGATGTGGAGTATATAACCCAGACTGATACTGTCTGGAAAGCCTTGGGCAAGCGCCCCAGTTCCCCAGAGCTCCCACATCTTCTACGTTGCCTTCAAGTCACAAATTCAACATTATAAAGAGTTTTCTAAGACTGATTTTAGAAGAAAATCTACACATCTCAGTTGTAAACAATATTTCATTATTTGTTGGCCTAACTGAAAATGGGTGGTTGTAGCTCTGTACTCCCATGCAAGTCAGTCAAACTCTCTTACCTGGCAGAATTTTTAGTAGAACACTCAGTTTCAGCTGTGCCAAAGGAGACATGGCTAAAACTACACATATAGATCATCCCATGGGCTGTGATCCATAGTTGGTTTGTTGCTTAAGGACTTAGAAGAATTATGAAGCCATGGATGAGGCAGAGGTCTCCAGAAGAAGCTTATAAATAAACCTCACCTAATCATACATAACATAAAGATATTCATTTCTCAAGTAAAGAGCAAGTCATCAAAGAAAGATCTTTTTTACAAAAAAGGCAAGAGGGTCTTATTTTTGGTATTAGTCCCTTTCCCTATCTGACCTTAAGCTTCCCCAAACCCTCATGATCAATGTGCTCATGGCTACCAAAATAGAACCAACACAGTTTGTAAAGTGGAGTGCTACTCAGTAAGGTCACTCTTGCTCACCTGCCACTGACAGCAAAATTGCAAACAGTAGAAACCAGAGAGGAACACTTCTGCAGCATTATTCCTTAGGGGATCTTGTCAGAAGGTTGAATACCCTGGGCTACCATCACGGAAAGGGCAGCACTTTATTCTTGCTAGAGTGGAGCTTATCCTTCTGTCCCTGCTCTACCAAAGATATTTCCTTAACAACATTTTTTTTGGGTCAAACTATTATAGTAGCTGGCAGTCCTGCTTTTGAAGGGGAAATAAGATTGTTACTATGTAATAGGGACAATGGAAGGCCTGGCTGTTGTAATCAGGACTGTCTGGCCTGTATCCACAGAAACTGTTGCATACAGTGGCATAGCAGCAACATTCACAGTAGCCAAAGGTGGGAATGAGTTATCTATCTGTCCTGTAACTGATGAATGGATGAGAAATATATAATGTATTGTCACATGGTGAATGAAGTAGTACTTAGATACAAACAGAACAGGGTATTGACACATGCCACAACTGGATAAATCATGGAAACATTTCAATACATGAATAAAGCAAGACAAAAAAGAACATACATTTCATAGTTCATTCCTTATGAATTTCCCAGAATAGGCAAATGTATAAAGAGAAAAATTACCTTTGTGGTTGATTACTTGCAGCTAAAAGACATACAAATAGGTGGGAAAGTGACTGTTAATATGTAGAGATTTTTTTTCTGGAGGTGGGAGTGATGAACATGTTCTAAATTCATTGTGATGAGAATTATGCCACTCTGTCAATGTATTAAAAACCTTAAAACTGCACTTTAGAGAGGTGAATTTTATGGCATCAGACTAGAACCTCAAAACTGTAAGAAGAAACAGCAGCAAACAGTGATATCCAATTCAGCAAGACTCTTAAGTGTGCAAGCATTTTAACATTGAGGGCTCAGGTTACCTCATTAGGCAAAGGGCTACGATCAGCCAAGGTCTTGCTTTAGGGAAAAGAGAATATGTGTTATATTGTTTTATTTTATTGTTCAAATAGTACCAGCTTCAGGCATTATGATTTTGCCATGATCCTGATTTTGAGCACAGCTTTCCCTTCTGGCACTAGAAGATGCTCCAGGCTCACACTGTACTTTGTCTGCCATCTCCACTTAATCTAATTACGGTTATAATTGGAGCTTTGTCTATTCTATTTATATTTGCTTTCTCTTTTCTCCCTCTGTATTGAATCTTTTATTTTTGCTTGCATTTTGGGTTTAATAAGCATTTTTTATTATTGCTTTTTTCCTCTGTTAGTACTTTTTTTTTTGTCGGATCTGGGGATTGAACTCAGACCATTCCGCTTGCCAAGCAAGTGCTTATTCTACTGAGCCATCTCCCCAGCCCCTCTGTTAATACTTCTATTGCGTCATGTTATTATGATTTTATTGGTTTCATTTGTAATTATAACACATCTTTTATTCTTCACAATGTATGTTATTTTATTTTTTTCATGAAAGCATGATCAGCATCATTTTTATTATAAAAGTAGTCATTTCAACAATCACAAGATATATCTGTATGTATTAGAAGGACAAAACTGAAATCCAAAAAATAAATAATGATAATTGGTTACAAGGGTGTTAAGCAAGGCCCATGTACTACTGGTGGAAACACAATATGGTACAATCACTTTGGGGAAAGTTTATCATGCTGTCCATCAATTTGACTGGTAGATGTTTACTGGCCTATCTAAAGCTGTAAGGCTTCACAAACATGGATAGGAATATATGTAGAAGTACTGTGGTAACTGTAAAGGTGAAAAGTAATATCAAGCGATCCTTCAACAGGTAAAATATCTAAATAGTGTGTTGTTATTCACCATTAGAAATGAATGACCAGATAAGTCATATAA
>NW_004524614.1:12380392-12408865 GCF_000260255.1 Octodon degus
ATTTAAGCTGTATTCTCATACCTTTTGGTTTTATATTCATAGTTTGCAACAAGATCTCACTAAGTTACTCAAGCTGACGTTGAACCTGTTAGCCTCCTCCCTGAGCCTTGCACAGGGCTGACATTGTAAGCATAGCCCATCATATTCAGTTTAAGTTTATATTTCTTTACGAAGAAAACTAGTCTGAAATGGCTACATGACATTTACTTCTATATTTGCAGCATTGTGGGAAAGACAATTCTATAGAGATAGCAACAAAAAGAAAAAAGAAAAAGAAAAATGTGTACTCTTGACTTTGCCACTTTTATTGATCAGTAATACTTCAGAATACAGTATAGGATTTGTATGAGACTTATACTATATTGATATTTTTGATTTTTGATAAAAATTGTTTTATTAAATAATTTAATAAATTTTATTTATTAAATTTTTATTAAATCAATTTGCTCTTCTTTCACAAAGTGTATTTTTTTATTAAATCAATTTGCTCTTCTTTCACAAAGTGTATTTTCTTCAGCCACATGCTGCTTTATTTTACCTACTCTGAACCTATGTTCAAACTTCAGAGCTGCAACTTATATAAGAATGATATGTTGAAACCTGAAAATAATTTTTGTGCTACAGGAATTTCTGAGTTAGTACGAGAAGCACTGATCTTTTGCAAATAGAATTAATATGTCAGTGACTTAACTTTCCAGTGAAAAAGAAATCTTAATTTCCAAGTAAGATGGGCATAAAATTTGCAAATTAACTAAGATGTTATAAGTTGAGGAAGATTATGTTTCAAAGAAAATGATTGTGTCCCTGGATCTCTGTTACTTTGGCTTGAAGAAGCGTTCCTATTGGTTAGGACAGAATGACTCTGTGCAAGCTGAGACATAGCTGGATCATCTCCTATTCACATCAGGCACATTGCTGGCACCAGTGTAGTGTTGTGAATAAGGACTTCAGGACAGTGTAGTGCTTTCGTCTCCTGGTTTGCTGGGAAACTATTCAGGAATGTTTTGAGTCTTGAACACAGGTTCAGAGTGGGTAAAATAAAATAGTGTGTGACTGAAGAAAGTATACTTTCTTTGTGAAGAATAGTGAATTGATTTAATAAAAACATCCATTTTAATAAAATTATTTTATTTAATAAAATAAACTATTCAGGAAGAACTGAGAAAGATTACTCTGGGAAGTCATAGCAATTCTGATTCACGATGCCGGCAGTCATGTCAAACTAAATTATACAATTTTTTTTTTTTTTTTGGTCTCAGTTGACATTCTGTTCTGAGAAACTCTAAACTCATAAGTACCATTTTGCTAATTTTCAGATACAACATCTATTCTTTCTGTGGGGAAGTACCACATATTTAATATCATATGTATTCCATCAGAGATTATACTATGCTTTATTTGCTACAAGTTCTCTAAATGTCAAGCTCCTATCAACAACTCACAATGTATTTTAGATTGATATTTCACCATTCCCTAATGCGTGAAGCTTAGAAAGTTTAACTTTTGTAATTTTTCCCTTCCAGAGTGATATTATTATCTCTGATTATTATTATTATTATTATCATTTATATATAAATTGTTTTGTGGAACAGGGGCTTGAACTCAGGACCCTGTCCTTGCCAGGCAAGCACTTATTCTACTGAGCTATCTCCCCAGGTCTCTGAGTATTATTATTTTTTAAAAATATATAGTTGTTAAACTCCAGTAAATCCTTTTTCTAAGTTTGTTGAGGGAACATGTGACTTTTTCTGTTTTATATTATTATGGTAATGACTTCTTGGACTTTGAGCTAAGATCAAGCATATATCATTAAAGTATATATCATTGACTGCCTAGAGTTAAACAGTCTTTGTGTTTCTCAGATTAGCTATGTTGATACATCTACTTGATCATGGCATATTTTTTGTTTGCATTTATCTGTGTATATTTTTACAATTTTTGTGCTTTTTTGTTTATATGTGTCTTTTATAGATAACATATTAGTAGATTTATTAAAATTCAATCTGGAAAACTGTTGACCCCATCCTGTGGACATTAGAATGTGTCCTTTGCAGCCAGAACTCTTGCAGCGGAAATCAGCTCTATCCTTTCTGTAAGGTTAGCAGATCCTGGGGACCTGATGCTTCAGACAGTCAGAAGCCTTCACCCAGCACCTCGTGGAGTCTCCAGCCTCTCTTTCCTCTACCCTACACTTCCTTACCTGAAGATACAGAGAAACCTTGTGACCCTGACTCACTCTCCATTTTCCCTTATTATAGAAAAAAATTTTATGATTCTCAGAGCAGGTGAGAGATAGGCTACATCAGTGCAGAGTTCCTGAATAAAACTTTGTGGAATTGTACAATTCTGTAAATACAAAAATAATACTTGTTAATTATATGAGATCCAAAACATATTGGAAATATAGTATGCTTATAATCCAGAGATAATCAGGGTGACTTAAGCTGGGGAAATGACTGCATTTTTTAAAAAATGGAATTATCAGGTAACTTTTTAAACAGCAAAGAAGGCTCATTTGCCTTCCTGCCAGAGAGCTGAGGGATTTCATGTGGCTGTTCAGGCTATCAAGTGGCACGGAAGTTCAACACAAGTCCAAGGAATAGTCTGAACAACAGAACCGCTGCGTGGCCAGTGATGCAATACACCTTCCGTTCTAAGAGACACCCTGATTTCAGAAGGGGTGACATGTGGAAAAGAATGTGCTCTAGAACAGAGGAAAATGTAGATGTTTTCAAAATTATAAAGTAGTGAGTAGTCTCAAGGTGATTTGGGTATTTTCCATCTATATATTTTTGCCAAGTTATCCTTCTCATGTATATATCAATAGGAAAATATGTCAGGAGTTTTGTCAAGTATATTGTAGTGGTAATATTTGGGTGGTTTAATCATTTTGTTTTGCATTTTTATAATAATATTTTTAAAATAATGAATATATAGTTATATAAAAATACTGGAAATATTCTGAAAAGCAGAATAATCAAGAAACAATCAAAAAGCTTAGCAGGAATAAAGTGAAAGAGACATGTTAAAAGAAAGCCCGAGACCAATTGAATTCAATAGAATTTCCTAGAATATGTAAAAGACTCCAGAAGACATCATGCCAGAGCGGAGATGATTCAGAATGTCAACCCATGCACTGCTAAATTTTACTTAGAAACAGACAAAAAAAGAAAGAGAGAGAGAGAGAGAGAGAGAGAGAGAGAGAGAGAGAGAGAGAGAGAGAGAGAAAGAGATTAGAGAGAGAAGAGAATTACAGAAAGGGCCTGTTTGGTTACAGTTAATAATGGCCTTATGTGGGCATAGCTCAATCAATTGGCAGCCTGTGATTGGCTGTACTTTATCACTGTGATTTAGACTCAGTTGCTTAATTACAAGGTTACACTCTGAGATTTGGTTATAATTCATAGCAAAGCTGCTGGGAGACCAACTTTATAATCCAAGTATGGAGACAAATTTTGGTTAAATTTATTAGAGGTTTTTCTTTTTTTTTTTTTTTTTTTTTTTTGTATTTTAGGGAAGTGTCTACAGGGTGTTCAGGGTCTGACTACTAGATCAAACTTGTAGTGATCTGCCTGTTTACAGCCTCCCAAGAGCTGGGATTACAAGTGTGGGCCACCATAGCCAGTCTCAATTGCCATCTCAGCACATTCCCGGGGGATCGAACCCCCGCCCCCTGAGCCTGCTTACAAATGCTTTAATCAACTGAGCTATTTGGCCCGCCCTTTTTTATGTTCCAATATTCTCATTGTTAATGTTATTTTAATATATCAACCCCTCTGTTAAACTCAAATAAATTTGGGTTTATTTATTGGGCTGGCTAAATAGCTCAGTGGATTAAAGCACCTGCAAGCAGGTTTAGGGCCTGGGGATTCGATCCCTAGGCCTGCTGTGCCGGTCCTGCCCTTGGGGTGTGCTGAGATGGCAATTGAGACGGGGCATGGTGGCCCGCACCTGTAATCCCAGCTCTTAGGAGATTATAAACAGGTGGATGGCTAAAAGTCCGATCTAGCAGTGAGACCCTGAACACACAGTAGACCCTTTCCTAAAATACAAAAGAAAAAAAAAAAAAAAAAAAAAAAACACAGAGCTAAAAGATGTAGGTCACATGGGAGCTTTGAGAAGCTGAAACAAAAGAACCTCTTAAGTGAACAATATATTCTTGAAATAAAAGATAATTCAGCCTATTGAAAACAAAAGTAATTCTAATTAGTACTTACCGAGAGACAGCATAGTTATTAGTGAATTTTTCTTTACTTATTTATTATCCCTCAACACTCTTATTTTAAAAAAATAAACCACAAAAACAAATTATCTTCTGTTTTATAAGCCTCCTACTGCCATCTACCCTATACTTCTTTCTATTGCTGTAACAGCCCATTTTCTTTCCTTCAAAGAGCTTACATATCTTCCTGCTGAGATTCTGATGTTTTCCATATAAAGAAATTATATTAATTAATTAGGTAAACTGATTATTTTCCATAAAATGAATTTGCAGCACATAGTGAAAGGAGACTCTAGTGTGACTAATACTAAAATATGAATTTTTCTCTGGATATCTTTGCTGAGGTTTTATTTGGAAAAATCTACTTTCATCTTTCAATCCTCTACTCACTAATCCAAAGAAGATAGTTTTCTGTCTCCACCGAGGGACTGTATATCTAGTTATATAATGTAATATTATAATCATGGGATAAATGCATACAACACAAAAGGCATAGTGCTAAATGCTTTATCTTTACTTTGTAAAATTTGGCACCTCTCTTCCAACAGATAGATTTTTCTCTTATGTAGAAAAGCCATTTATTCCATTATAAACACTTGCATTGTTAGTCATGGAGAGCGACAGGCCGGATGGTGAAACAGGTCACCTAAAATGGAGATGGGATCAAACTAGTGGTCAAGGACTAATGACTTCTTAAAAAAGTAACTCTTATCAAGGATTAATTTATTTTTAAAAACTAATCTAAGCCATCAAATCACTCTTCTTCATTAGACAGTTTTCCTGAGGCACAACTTTCAGGTAAAAACATACATATTTACAACTTGGTGGTTCCAATTTAAAACAACAAAAACCCTCAACAAAAACCATTTCGCTAAAAGGAAATGAATAATGAAGACAGCTCAAGAAACCACGCTAACAACACAGATTTAGAAAATAAATAAACACACAGAAACTTGCCCAGTGTTTCAGAAGCTATCAACCCTTCCTGATACATAGGTGCTCATTTACTTTGCTTTATCTCCTCTTGCAGTTGGTTTAGACATGCTCTGCGATGAAGAGGGACTAGCTGTAGTCAGCCAGTTATGTGCTAGGGTGCTTTCTACCCATCACTTTCCCCCATATACCAGCCCGATGATGAGAGGGCATCATTTTAGCCCAGAGATAGACTATATCTCCATGCCACTGTGTTAGCCAGCTCTCAATGGCTATTACAAAATATCTGAAAGAATCAACAATAATAAAGAAGATTTACTTTGGCTGACACTTTAAGAGTTTTCTGTCTACTGTCATGAGCTCTGTTGCTTTGGACCTGGGCTGGCACAGTAATCCTGGAGGGAGCAAGTGGTGGAAGGGGACTGTTTTCCTCATGGCAATGGGAAGGCAAAGGGAGTGACAGCAAGGGGCTGGGGTACCTACATCCCTTTCAAGACAGCACTCCCCAAAGACACTAACTTCCTTCTAGTAAACCCAGTACCTAATGGTTCGACCATCTTCTCAAAGCACTATAGCTAGACACCAAGCTCTACATGGCTGGATGGACCTTTGAGAGACATTTAAGATCAAAATTATAGCACACTGTGTGAGAAAAGCTGCCCTATTCGAGTTGCTCTGTGGGGGTAACAAACACAGTTTTACTATATCTTTAAGCTACTGAAATTTGGGAGTTGCCATCAAAAATAGTGTTAATGAGTAGGACTGATGCATCGCTATTGTACAAATGGAATCTGCAAAGTGAATAAGGTTTGAATCTCGAGCTAACTCCTGATTTCAAGGCCTTCCCTCTTTGAAAAGAGCTCCATGAACCAGGAGAAAGAATGAAGAGGAACAGAGAGGACAGTGACTTAGTGTTAAAATGAAGCCAGATGAGTAGTTAAATAAGCCTGACTTATCTTACTGCTTACTGCTGTGTTGTCACAGGCAATTTATTTAACTTTTGTGAGCCTGTTTTCTCATCATGAAAAGCCAGATGGAAACACAGTGAGTGACACACAGTAGACAAGTAAGCGGCCAAACACTACACACATTAATTAGCTGCCTCTACCCTTGATGGATTAAGGAAAATGACAGTTATATGATACATAAAAGCAATACAATGATGTTTACTTTCGAGTGAATAAGAGAATGAGTGAAAATGTCATTATATGTGCAACATAATAAAAAAGCATAACTGAGAAAAATAGGAACATTTTGTATCTTTACCAGAGGCTACATAAAGTCTTGTAATATCTGCACAAATTTAGATAATGTAGTAAAATGAATGCATCTCACAGTGGAATAATTGGGAGTCATTATTTTTAAAAGCAACAGGGCAATTATCCAATGGAAAAAAAATCCTCAAATGATTCAGCTACTCTATTATAATATCAATTCGGAATTTATAAAACATGGTCTTTTAAGGTGACTTTGGACCATTTTGAGAATATGACTGTCTGGGTGGAGGAGGGCTTAAGAGGGGCTTTAAAGAATTAGATTTCTAGAGATGGGTTCAAAATGAACATTAATTACTGTTATTCAACTTGTATTAGCATATGTTCATTATAAGAAGTGATTTAGAGCTCTGGAATAAAAAGGTGCTTCATGTGATCTCATTTTATTTTCTAACTAATCACAGAAAGTCCAGAGCAATTCATTCTGCCTTACTTATATAACCTCTGCTCCCACAGACTTGGCATTTCAAACTGGACAGGGGAAGACAGCTATAAAGACGCTACTGTGGGAAGTGCGGTCCTGTGCTGGGTGTCTGGCTCGCAGGGATCTCCCCTAGGAAAGCCTGCTTGGATGATCTGCTCCCAAATTGTAATGATGGCTTTTCTGAAAAACTCTTTAACTCAGTTTGCACCATCAAATCCCAGTAATACTAAAATTTGGGAGTTGATGATTTTCTAGGTAAAAATGAGAACTCTTTAATCGCTATATAAATGTACTTGTGAGAACAATAGATGGGAAATGAAATTTCCCATTACTTGGAAAACCTATAAATGTATTCATTTAGGGCTGGATGAATGCTTCTGCACAGCATCAAACTATCACCTGTGAGATTTGTGCTCATTTGTTTGTTGTGTTGGCTTTGCAAATCTCTTGAATTTTAGTGGAATATTTCTGTTCAGTCCCTACCAGGATGTGCATCCCAGAATCTCTGCTGAGCTTAACTTTCTTTCTTTCTTTCTTTCTTTCTTTCTTTCTTTCTTTCTTTCTTTCTTTCTTTCTTTCTTTCTTTCTTTCTTTCTTTTTTTTTTTGTATTTGAGAGAAGGGTCTACAGGGTGTTCCGGGTCTCACTACTAAATTGGACTCATAGTGATCTCCTTTATACAGCCTCCCAAGAGCAGAGATTACAGGCACGCACCACCATGCCCAGTTTTAGTTGCTATCTCAGCGCACCCTGGGGGCAGGGCCAGCACAGCAGGGATCAAACCCCTGGCTCCTGCACCTGCTTGCAGGTGCTTTAATCCACTGAACTATTTGGCCAGACATGAGGTTAACTTTCTTACCAGGCAAGTCTCTAGAATTTTAATCTTATACTTTATCCTGTTCCTGACTATGCAGGCATCTTTGCTTACCCAACCCCTCAGTAGTTCTTTGACAGCTCAATTTGTATCTCAATGCTCAGCTACTTCCTCATAATTTCTGGTAGGCAAAACTGTCAAATAAAAGCTAAAGAGGGCATAAAGGTACTTTGACATACCTGCTTTCTCTCTGCCACACTGCCATTTTATTCGGTCATCTTGGCCCTGATACAGTAAGTGTGCCTTGGAAGATGTTTCTAAATAGGAAATGGGCAACAGGTTGCCCTTGGTTTCGTTGCCATTTGTACAATCAGGGTGTCTTGTCTTGTCTTTTTTTCCTCTGTTATCATTCTTGAGATCAGGTTCAGCCAGGTTGAGATGTGATTTTCCTGAGACCTTCATCTCTTATGCTTTCCAAATCTCTTCTCTCTTCTGAACAGTAGCCTAGTAAGATCTTTGCCCCGTGTACTATGTCATCATTTTCTCTACTTTGTGAAGTTCTTACTTCTAGATGGTTCATTTGCTTTACTTTCTTGGGGCAACAAACCTGATAATTAGCTCTAATAGCAGGAATACAGAAAAATAAATGACTTTACAGGTAAGGGATAATACATTAGGAAATATTTCAAAAGTGCTAACCTATTATAAAACTCTGGATTATTACGTAGTGTAGTAATGATGATCAACTGAGATAAAGAAATCAGGAAATGTTGTCAATATTTGAGTCAGAACTCAGCTGTTCAGTATTGTCAATAAAATGGGATGTCTTCTTTACTTATTTGAAAATGATTGTTCCTTTTTGTTCACCTTTTTAAGAAGAAAAATTCAAATAAAAATTTTGTTCTTTTTTTTTTCTCTGTACTAATGAAAGGTGTGAATTTACATCATTTTTCTCAGATTCAATAGTTTCTCGTAGGCATTTTTATTTTCTCCAGTAGAAACCAGGTGTATCAATTCCAAAAGATTTCATGTGTTTTTTCTGGTTAGAGAGTAAGTGAAATCCACAAAGTAGTCAGCCCAAACCCATCTGCTACAGGCATCGTTTTTTCTCCAAGTCTATAAGTAGAGATGAGGTTAGGCCTCAGAGACATAGGCTGTGCTCATCTATAAATATATAAAGAAAACACTCTATCTCTTAAAAATGTTAGCCTGAAGAACTCTCATAACCAGATTTTCCTAATGAATAAAAATTGGAATTGTGTGTTGATGATGTAGCTCAGTGATAGAGTACTTGCCTAGTACTTGCATGAGGTTTTGGGCCACCATGAAAAAACTACAATGGCATTTATCATAGTTTGTATGTTCCCCACTCCAAAGCCTCCTACACTTTTAGGTAGGGTTTTCTGGAGCTAGCTGAGTCTAAGGCATGTGATATGGAGTAAAGATGGATGGAACTAAATTAGTCCACTGATGGCATTAGCCCTGTTGTGGGTGGCAAAAGGCTGGCCGGCTGGATGGGATGAAAGAGAAGGGCAGGCTGCTCATTGCCTTCTACCTGTCATATCATGAATTATTTCTTGGTGATACTCCTCTGTCATACTATCCTGCCTTTGAGCCGGATGACTGTGGACAGAAATCTCTGCAGACTGTAATCTGGAATAAATATTTCCTCCTTTCGCTTGTGGGTGTTGGGTATTTTGTCCCAGCAGTGAGAAAAGTAACTAAGACAGCATTTAGGTAGCGCACTTTAATATACCAAGGTATTTTTTTTCATTTGTAATGCCTTCTTTGTGAAATGAAAACCTTGTAAGGTAGTTATTTTCATTCTTGTTTTGTGGATGAGCAAGTTAGACTTACTTAGAATAAATGAAATGGAAAAAATTGCTACTTCCTGAAAGTACTTTTTACTTAAGTTGAAAATTCTGCATAAACATGAATGCGATGTTCACAGGGATAATTATTTCAGGCAGTGATATCTAGAGAAGAGAGAGGACCAAGGGCTTCTGTGTACAGGTAGAGCCTTCCCACACCTGGTCAGGACAATAGAAGGGGGGGAATGATGCATCAAATTATTTTTCTATTTTTTTTCACATGGTTATTCTTGACCCTTTAAATCAAATGGTTTTTTTTTGGGGGGGGGTCTACAGGGTGTTCAGAGTCTTACTACTAGATCGGACTCATAGTGATTCTCCTGTTTACAGTCTCCCCTGTGCTGGGAATTCAGGCATGCTCCACCATGCTCAGTCTCAATTGCCATCTCAGCATGCCCCAGGGGCAGGGCTGGCATGGCAGGCCTGGGGATCTAACTTTGGCCCTTGCAACTGCTTGCAGGTGCTTTAATCCACTGAGCTATTTGGCCGGCCCTTCAGTTGGTTCTTTCTTTAGTCAGTTCCATTACTTTTCACTAAGTGTATCTAGGTAAAGTCAGTTCTACTCACCTTGAAATAGAGAAGATCGAGGAAATTTCTTTTTGCATTTTAAAACCCTTTAACTCTGAGGGGCAACTATGGAAGCTGAATCACATTCCCTATCATTCTTCAATATCAAAGCTCACAACAACACAGTGGAAACTACTTCAGAGCCAACATATACCATCAATAGAATCTATAAATATGTATTTTGGAATGAATGTTTCTATGGCAATGTAGTATTTGCAAAGTAGTAATTATGGTAGTTCACATGTGTTAAGGGCTAGCTAGAGACATCACACCTGTTTCTAAGTGAGTGATTAAGTAAACAGATTACTTATTACTGTTTCTTTGCCAAAACCCATTGCTTAGAATATATGTTTTGTGCCAGTTAATTCACCATCAGCACTTTAATCATACATTGTTTACTAAGTGCATATAATAGATAATTGGGGCAACTTTTGGTTAGGTTTTAAATGAAAGGAAGATTTGACCTTGGAAACATGAAGCAAGTCCTTTCCTAGTCTTCCGTTCCCACGTCAGCCCTAATGCTGTGAGGTTTTTCATTCACTCACTGCTTACACTAGAGCTGAATGTCTGTCATTATTCAGGAAATTCTGAAAAGTTAATATCCTTTGAAGGGCAACTGAGGATCAGAAGACTGAGTTCATAGACAGTAAGTAGCAGAACTTGACTTGGGCTGGACTTCCAATTTTGAGATCAAGGTTCTTTCTACCATCAATGGTGCTACTATATCCCACAAAAGGCACTGCTTTTATTGTTTTTCTTCTATATTTTTACATTTTCTGAATTTAAAAAATGTGTTTGGAAAGAAGAAAATATGTGGAGTTCTAGGCCCTGAAGAGATTGAAAACATTGATGAAATTCATTGGAAGGAAATAATGAATTAAAATAGCTTTTTATCTTGAGTAGTGGAAGTACTTGAAAGCAAGTAAGGATATGTTGAAGGACTCTTTGAATGAGTGGACAAAGGCTGTCACACAGTTAGAAGCTCTTGAGGAATTAACTTGTTTGTTCCTTTTCATTTTTATTCATTTGTGGATATGCAAAGTTTTCAAAGGAAATTATCCCGGACTACATATTTTCATTTTTATATTATTTCTCTTCAATCATGAAGTATGAGTTTATTAGATTACAAAGCTGACATTCAGTATTTTATGAGCTAAGTTCTTGACAAGATAATACCTAATAGATTAAAATTGTTTTTAAAACAATTGATAAAAATAAATGTCCTTCCAAAGATTATTTTAATCTTAATGCACTGCATCAACCTGACAAATTAATAATTAACATCAGCTAGCATCATAAGATGTGGAAGCACTGATGTAATGTTCACAGAAAATTTCCCTGGGAAATCGGTAATTTTTAATGTAATAGCTAAGTATATCTGTACTGTCCAAATGACATCAATTTCAGGTTCAAGCAGAAATAAATTTTCCTTCTGAATTTCATTAAATGACTTTAAAAATACTTCAGAAAGGGTCCACTAGGAAGTGGAGTCATTTGTCCAAATAAAATAGCTCCCAATCTCTCCATGTTGGACCATAATTTTAAGAATATGTAGATGTTGTCTGCCAATTTTATATTATCTGCCTGTCATTTCTTACTGTCTATTGTAATTTTCTTACTTTAAGGTCAAAGCTTGCCTTAAATTTAATGGCTCCTGTAAATACATGAGCATTTCATTTTTTTAAATTAATAAAGTTTATTGGTACATTTTAGGTGTACGTAATTGTCACATTTGTTGTAGGAAACTTATAACTCAATTCTTTTTTTGCCCATTTCCCCATCCTCTCTTCGATCCATTTTCTCCTCTTTACCTTTTTTTTTTTATAACTTGTTTTGTTTTATTTTATTTTGAAGAGTAAAGACAGGAGTAAAAAAAAACAAATAGAAAAAAGACAGAAACAGAGTAATATACAACAATGCATATGTTACAGATTTTACATGAGCATTTCAGAATCATCTATTATGATCATGAAAAATATGGAATTCTTATTTTTCCAAGTAATTCTCCATGCTCTGTTTTTGGTTGCCAATGTCTGTGGATCACAAAGACAGATTAGCCTAATTTTACACAAGAAACACATAACCTGTAAAATCTTTCAGACTTTGCATATCTTATTAAGTATCACCCACATACTTATCATTGTGCCTAGTACAGTTAGAAATCCATGACATACTGTTAGTATTTGCTTGGGGAAGGTTTATCATCTCATTAGGAGGAACATCTGAAACAAGTAAAAACCAATACATATTCAAATAACAATCACTATGTGATTCCCACAGAACTTGCCAAGGACATCAGAGGAAAAGGAAGAAGATTAAAATCAAGCAATTTATGAAGACCATATGGGAAAAAAATACCTTGAAGAGGGCTAAGCAATGGGCCTACAATACTGTAATGAGTAAATTATGTAGTAATAGGTGAATGAATGAAACAGGAATAGGGAAGATGATGGGAAAAGCAGGAGCAGGTCAAGCCAGAGGGCCTTCCATCTGGCTTTTGATGCTAACCAGGGATCAGAGTGGATTTCTATTCCTTTAGAACATTACTTTACCAAGTGATTATGGTCTACTCTTTATCTGATAGCCAAAAATTTACAAGCTCTAACCATTACCAGTTCATGCTTTTAGGAACCATTTCATGTGGCCTGTTGTAGTTAAGAGTCACAAAGGAATAGATTTAATACAGGACACATGTTATAGGAGTCTTTTATAATATTCACCCAAAATGTCAAGTGCAGAAAAATGCAATAGATCTGTCCATGCACTAGAGACCCAAAAACTCCATCTGAGGGCCTGGATCCCATGGAAATGTGCTCAGGAGTCCAGCTAAAGGCCTAGAGCCCACAACAATGTCTCATGCCAGTCTGTATGAAGGATCTTTGCCTGGATGGTCCTAGGTCCCTGGTGGGAGCTAGAAAGTCTATCCCAGTGAAATGAAGGATCTGTGCCAGCAGGGTGCGGGATCTGCCCTGGAGTCAGGATGTGATGCTTAGGTAAGGACTAGAGGTACCCTAAAGAGAACCAGAGCCATCCTCAGCAAGTGAAGATCTGAGGCCTTCCAATGATCAGAACAGCTGAGTTCATGAAAATAAGCATGACAAACTTCTCGGGGAGAATCAGCTTCTTGGGGAGAATCAACAACGCACTATTGACCCCTTCAGTTCTCCTATTGTGTTGTTGGTAACACTGCTCAGGTGGGCCTTCCTCTCTCAGGACCACACTGATTCAGTTCATCTGGGTGTTACAAGTTGACCATTAGTTAATTTACTACCTTGGCCTCTCTCCATTTCAGAGAGACTGACTTTAGGAAACACTGTAATTGTTCACTTCTACAAATAAGGAAATTGGTACTCAGAGGTGTGACAAAATCAGGCAGAATGTGTGTGTACTAGCTGCTGATATCCCTAAAATAATTATTTTTAACTATGGTCATTGTAAAATAAAAAATCTCTAATATAACAATTTCAAGAGATACTACAACTACAAAAACAGTGGACTATGTACAAACCACACCTATAACAGCTCATCGGCTTCCAAAGTTGCAGAATGAAATCAGAGACAAAAGGAGAAAGTTAGTAGACCCTTTACTGCACATAAGAAAAAATAGTTCATGGTTTCCAAGAAGACTCCTAAAGTGAGAGTTCTGGATGCTTCCTTTGTTTTGGTTCTATTCAGGCAAGCAGAGCATGGGAACTTATTTCACATAGGGGACTCTGAGTTTAGAATAACCAATTCACGTTTAGGATTTATAATTTAGAGTCTAAAGAAAATCAGTTACTCACCTGGCTGAGTTCAAAGGAATAATGTTTCCTTTTCCTCCCAAGTTCCTCCAATTCCAGCTAGGAGGTAAGAAGGCGCTATCACCTAACTTAAATTACTCTAAGAAGCTTTTTCTGTGGAATGAAAGGTCATTATCTGCTCATTCTTCTCCTAATTTTTTGTATTATTTTTTCCGCATTTGTTTTTATTTTGCTAAGCTTAACTAGCAGCAGGGCTTAAATTAGCTCTTACCTTGGTGTATGTGCTATTTTCTTTGTATTTCCCTCAGACTAGAGCTTTTTCTACTATTTCCCCTCACTATGACTTGTAAAGTGCCTTGCCATGTTATGGGTGTCTGTTGTCACAGTGTTATAAAGAAACAGGTTAAACTTTGTTTGATACAGCACCTTCCTTCTTTTGAACACACACAATTTTTTTTAAAATCTCATCATCACTGGTCAGGATTTCTCTGATGTATTTCAATTTGTGTTACCCTTTAGCATGGCTCTAGGGTCTCTTGAAATGCTAGAATTTGCCTTTCTCTCTATAATTTTTTAAGTTATAAATATGGTTAAAAGAATTTTAGGACAAAACTCTCAACTCAGAAGATCTCATCTAGACCAGGCCTAGACACCATCTGACAACATCAATGAAGGAGACTCACAGTAGTCAAGAGAATGAACTTAGCTGATTGAGAGGACAGGCACAGCTGTTCAAGATATGGTTTCAGAGCTGATAGAAGCTTTGAGTCTTGCAAAAAGGGAACAAAGGCAGAGGTTTTGGCTTTGCAAAGATAGAGAGTTTGCAAGGCTGGCAGAATAAGTAATCCTACTCAAACCAGGTCTGGTAGATAATTATCTCAGGTCTGCTTCTACACTATGGTTCTGATGATGTCCTTCTGGCATGAGGGATAATCCGGTTCCCATGAAATTATTGCTCATGTTTAAGAGGTTGTATTAGTCAGGGTTTCACTAGAGGAACAGATATAATGCAAGATGTACAAATGCATAGGAAATCATAAGATTGGCTTATAACAGCTACAGAGCAGGATGAGGAAGCAAGTAGTGGGTGTCTGCACACTGCAGACTGAAGGATTCAGTCCAAGGTCTGGAGCTCACTGCAGTGTTCCACGCAAGTTCATATCAGGAGGCTGATGGGTGTGTGACAGAAGGCCGATGAGTCTATACCAGAAGACTGAAGGGGCCGAGGCAGAAGTCTGTACTAGAAGCCCAGAGACAACATCCAAGCTGAAGGCAAAGACTGAAGCTCCTCTGAAGAAAATCCTTTGTCATTTCTCTTTTATATCCTTTCAGTGATGATCCACCCCTACAGTGGCTCCTCTATTCCCTAGGGTGTGGAATTGCTGAGTCGATTTGGTTAAGCATCTAAACTGAAGTTGGCACACTGATCAACCACTACCAAGGGTGACTTTATTATGAGGTAGTATATTAGGCTGAAATTTTCCTGGAATCTCAGAAGAGTGCAGATTTAGGATTGGACATTTCTAGGTGCTGCTCCAGAGACCTGCTACAATACACTGTAAAAACTGACAATTGGATCTTCCAAAGTTTGTCTTATCTTGAAAAGGGTTGAGGTAGTTCAGGTAAAATTAATTTAATTACCTTATATGGCCACCTGGTAGACACTCCTTAAATTATTAACATACCTATTTGAAGAGCTGAGCAGGAATCTGAATAAACTAAACATTTAAAATAATAAAAAGAACAGATAAGGAAAAATAAAGACAAAGTACTAAGCTTTGGCCTGCTTTTAGCTACCCACTGAGCAGCTGTAGGCCCATTCTCTATGTCCCTGTGATGCAGACAGAAAATTAAGCAGAGTGCTAGTCATCAGCAAGCGAGAGACAGGTGATAGGCCTCTTGGGAACTACTTGAAAAGCAAAGGAGATGTGATTTTTCTTCACTTTCTTGATCACTAGCTATAAAGAAGATTCCCATAGGCCTGTGGTCTCAAACTTTAGCTCGAGAGAATGCAACAGCTCTACATATGGTGATAAGGTCCAATACCCATACCATGTTCAGGCTATTAGTGAAAGTTTGGAACAACGTCAAATCCTGAAAACCAAAAGCGTAGACAGCCACCAGAAATAGACAGGGCCTTTCTTTTCTCTGAAGTAGGTAAAAACAGCCCATTTTATTTGTACAAGAGCAATAGCATTGTCAGAGATCACTACAGGGATCGGGAAATAGGCAGAATCCTGGGCACAGGATTCTGCCTATTGCACATTAAAAACATTATGTACTTGTGTTTTTGCTTGAGACAACCAAGGACTTAAAGACCATTTTGCTACAAATCCTAACTTTTCACTTGGGCCTACAGATGCTCAGTAAATTACTAAAAGCAAATCAAATGTTGACTTCTGTATTTGAAATTCTGCTGTGAAATTTGGGTCAACTCTCTTCTTTGCTCTATAAATACCTTACTCATTTAAGAAGTATCTGTCAAAAAAAATCAGCAAACAAACTTGATTGACCTTTAATTTATATAATCTCATCCCTTTCAACACTGAATTCAGCAGGATGGACAATTTCCAATAATAATTTTAATTAATATTAAAAGCAAAGACCCAAGCAAGCTAACGAGTGACATCTATTATATTTCTTTGTGAAAAATGCTTCCCCATGCATGTATTTACCATACACTTACATTTCAAATTGTAGATTGAATTGAGCATGTCCCCAAATTCATGTGTTGAGGTCCTAAACCCCACAGCCTTGGAATGTGATTTATCTGGCTCATTTAGAAATAGCTATACTAGAATCAGGTCCAAGTTTCTTATTTTATATGATGGGTGCCCTTATTACAAGTAGATATTTGGCCATAAATGTGCACACAGGGAGGTGCCAAGTAAAAGTAAAGATAGAAATTGAAATGATGCATCTACAAGCCAATAACTTTCAAAGATTGTCAGTAAACCTCTAGAGGCAGAAAACTAATCTTCCCTAAATCCTCCAAGAAGCAGCCAAAACTATTTTGTACCTTTCTCTCACATGCCCAGCCTACAGATCCATCAGGTAATACATTTCCATTATTTATGCTACTCAGTTGGAGGAACTGTGTTAGGAAAGTTCAAGGAAAATATACACATGTCATATTCTCACTGCAGGATGCTCCTCTTTCTGCATTCTATCCCCCACTTGTTAATATTTTGGCTCTTTAAACTCAAGAGGGATATTCCTCCCTCATGGTGCAGCCCTTGATCTCCTGTGAATCAACTGTTCTCTATTTTCCACCCCCATAGCACTTTACTTCCCCATTGGTTCTAAATCATTTGGAAATAGTCTTATTCTCCTTTATATTCACAGCACTTAAGAAAACAATGGTCCTGCTTCGTGTGATGCCTGACAAAGGCACACCTGAGCGGCCAATGAATCCCTGAATGACTACTCCTGAATTCTGATGTGCCACAGAGCAGTGGACTGTTGGTCTTGCTTGCCCTCTGAGATGGCAAAAATATCTTTCTACAGAATGAATCTACATGTAGAATGATGTAGTCATTAGCATCTCTTGACAACCCTTTTCTGGAGGCTTAGTGGAGATTAGCATATTATGAACACATATGATGTCCTAGTGCAAATGTCATTAGAGTAAATCACCCCAGCCTGCAGCATCCAGTTGTAATTTCATGTTGATGCCTGAAGGAGTAGGATGGGCTATCTTGGGGCAAATACAGCATCATTTCAATTGGAACATTCAGTGCTCTTGATATCTGCAATGATACTAATGTGAGATGTAGAAAGCTTTAATTGGCATCTTTACTATGGATTTATTTCTCTCCCTACACACACACACACACACACACACACCCCTTCATTTCATAGTTATATTGAAAGGAAAATCAGGAAATTTTTATGTAGGGTTTGTGAGTTCAGAATAGTAAATATCGCTGTAACAGAAATGGATTTCTGATTATGATACTTTCCTGTTATTTTACTCTGGTATTCATGCCAACTTTATTTTAGGAAGTGTATTTTTCAAATTTATATAGTAGATGTACAAAAAGAATCATTCATTTGGCTTTTAGGAAGCAAAGTTTTACACCTAAGGCAACTGCCTATTCTTATCAGTCCTGTAGTCTTTTTTGTGAAGCTCTGTGTCTCAGAAAATGCTCTGCCATGGCTCCTGGACTGTTGGCAGACCTTTGCACCCCAGTGTTTGGATGTATGTTATTTGATGAGGTAACTGATTTATTTTTTTAGAAATGTTTTTAAGCACTTACATTAACCTAGATGTGGGAAGTCAGATAAAATATAGAACATGCTTTTGAATTCAGATTCTCTTGTATGAACAAGAAATGTCCTACTCTGTTGCAGGTTAGTCATAAATGTGTGTTACCTACACTTGAGCTCATGTGGAAGGAGCTTCCAGGTTCCTCAGTGAGGCACGAGATTGCATTTGAAATTGACCTTCAATGATATGTAAACCTTTGAAAAGTAAACAGTGAGAAGAGAGAAAAAGTCTGCTTTAGTTTTTAACACGTAACTTTTTAATTAAGTTATATTTTCAAACTTTCAAATCGTAATTGGTAATTATGGAAAATATTACTGATAGGTTTCTTGGCAGCACAGTAAAGTGATAGGAGAGATAAAAGAAGCCTTTATTAATTCCAAAGACACCGAGAGAATCAAGGGCAGATGGGAAAATCCTCTGGCCTGACACAAAGAAAGAGGAGGCTTTTGTGGGCTTTTGCTAGGGGTGGAGCATAAGGGGATGTTTAGAAATATCTGAGGAGCTAATTGGGGTCTTTCCTGTGGAGCAGGAAAAGTGAAAGGAAATTGCACCCTGGGCTGGATTTGAGAAGTTGGGGGAGATGGTCTCTGGGAAGATAAGCAGTCATTTTAAGGGCTTTAGTCATATTAGATGACCACCATAATAATTTAACAATTTATACTGGGGCCAGAACCTATCAATTACTATTTTAAATTTTAGGAAAAGTGATGGATGGAAGGCTTTGTCTTACAGAGTGTTTT
The DNA here is from genome assembly GCF_000260255.1 of Octodon degus. Lineage (NCBI taxonomy): Eukaryota > Metazoa > Chordata > Mammalia > Rodentia > Octodontidae > Octodon > Octodon degus. Next base: position 12,399,247 of record NW_004524614.1, read on the forward strand.
GTGTGTGGTGTGTATTTTTCCTTTTTAAATATTAGTTGTAAAATGCACAAACACAGACTCACCCTATTTAGATGCACGGTTCATAAGCATTAACATACTCACATTGTGCATAAGCATCACCACCCATTTCCAGGACTTTTCATTTTGCAAGATTGATGCTGTCTATTAAACAAACAGTATTCCACCTGAACTTGAAGAAGTACCTCTCTGTTCATTTTAAATTATCTAGTTTCTGATATTCTGTTATAACAACAAAAAATAGAATAACATTTATTAACATTATAATTAATAGGTGATTAACAATATAGTGTATACCAGTGTTGGAGGTATTTATGAGATGCTCTTCACTCTCTGTCTTATGTTCTGCCAACTGGGTCTCTCAGCTCCCTCTGGCTGTGGGGTTCTGCCACTAGGGGTGCTAAAGGGCCAACTGAGCTTGAGGTGAGGAAGGATGCTGTCTTAGTGAGGACTCAAGACGTAGAAGAACCTGTACTGTAACATCATGGAACTCAGTTGTGTCCCAAATTTTCTGATCAAGGAGATTATGGGGCCATAGAGGAAAGTGATTGATGATGTAGAGTGTGCCTAAGGAGTGTCAGATGGAGAGAAAACATTCTCTCAGGCTTTTACAGAGAGCAAGTTCATCAAACAATAGCCATGACTCATTCACATGGCTGACACTGACAAAGAATCTACAAAGCGTGGTACAGGGTTTCAGGATAAATCCTGAGGGGATTTGACTGACCTTATCAGATACAAAAGTTACATTTCCTATTATACAGGTCTTGCTTTATGTTGGTCTTAACCATCCAGCAGAAAAATGTAAAAATGAAGTATAAATAGGAAAGCCATATTAATATGAAGAGCTGTAAAAGGCTTAAGTCAACAACTTCTGACATTACCAGCCCTAAGGGAAACCCACTACTATTATGGACTACTGGACTATATTGGAATATTTTGCTGAATTCACACATGTGCACTATTGAAATGACAAGGGAATACCCTTCTCTGACAAAACTAAACAAAAAAAGGAGATATAAATGAAGACCATTTTGTATCTGTATATTCAAAATAGTTAGGATAGATGTACAGCTACTTTTTCTTAATGCAATGAATAGAAAATTTGTTCCAAGAGTGTTTGTTGACAGCATATCATTTCTACATCTTATATAATAAATAACCACTAAGACAACAATATGCAATGTATTAATTATTGAAACTGTCCTACTAATTGGTTTTGAATCTGTCTCATTGCTATTTGTTTCTCAATAAAATTATTTTAAAAATTTAAAAAACTTAAGAAAACCAGTCCTTTGTTTCTTATTTAATATGACCCAAGTGAGCGGATGACCTTTTTGCTAGCAGTCTAGGCCAGAGCCCTAGGGATCTAGTTTTTCCTTAGGTAAATAGACCTTCATTGAAGCTGCTATTGTCTCCTTTCCAGAAGTTACATAGAAACCTGCTTAGCTACTTTCTTATTAATGGGATTAAACAGCTGACATTCACAAGTGAAAGGAGGAAAGGTTTGTTTTCATGACAGACCGTAGAGTCTTCCCGTCTATAGCTGCTTCCAAGGTGGAGGGAAGCGGCAGAGAAAAATCAGCTTATGGCATGGCAAGCAGGAGGCAACAGGATTCCATCTGCATTCTCTTCTTATTCCATCCAGGATACAAGCCAGGGTAGGCCTTCCATCTTCAGTAAATTCATTTCTGCCACCCACACATCAATGCTAGAGGGATCCATCTATCACACCCATGACCACGTAGCACACACCCATGATCCAGCCATTCCCTAAAGCTCTGCCTATGAGCAGGGAGTCATTTGGGAGACATCTAGACATAAACCACACCAGAGACCTTCCAAATATCTGTATACTGATCGTTTCAGCCTCTTTCTTTTCCTCAGCCACCCTTAGGGCTCATAGTCTCTTCATAAATTTGCTCCATCCTTTGTATCTTGGAGTTCTCTTTTCTGCAGTTTTAGTTATTTTGTTAACAGTCATTTGTATTAAATTATTTTTATTGAAATAACTGGTCAGTTTTTATTTCTTTACATAGTCCCAGTAATACAATATGCATAATCTGATGATCTGATTCACATTTTCTTCTAGCTTTCATTTTCATTTTTCTAAATCCATTCACATTTTCAGGTAGTGGTATTTACACAGTTCAGGGCACATTTCTTACCATTTTAATTAGTTTCTTTAAACTTATCATGATGACTGTGACAGTTTCCTATGTAAGTTTCAAGTTAATTTTTAATACATTTTCTTAAGCAATGCAGCCAGTATGCAAGAGCCAGTTTTTACTCTAAGAAATCTGACTATAGATGTACTGATCTGGTTGAAGAGGTTCCTTCTTAGAATCACTACATTGCTCAAAATGTTGGCTGTCTGATATGTCTTCTTAGAATGTTTTCATATACAATTATTACACAGTATGTCACTTACCATCCAAGTTGGGGTCTGCCTTGCACTTAATCAATGACAATACATTGGCTTATCATTGTCCGTGTCATTGTTTTGGGTTTTTGCAAGGGGAATGATACAATAAAGACACATATTTTATAAGATTAGGTTATAATGAATCACCCAAAGAATCATATACTAACAGAGTGGGAAATCTGTCCACATACTAACCAAAGAATCTACCTGAAAGTCTGGATCCTAACAACCTGCATAAGTCTAGCTGAAGACCTAGAACCCATAACAATGCCTCCAACATGTCCAACTGGCAGCCTAGATACCACAACGGTGTCTCAATCAGGGCTGCTTCACAAATATGTGCTGTGAAGGCCCAAAGGTCAGGGCTGGAAGCTAGAAAGTCTATGCCAGTGGGATGAAGAATCTGTGCTAGTTGGCTGTGGGGTCTGAACTTGAGCCAAGAGGTAATGCTCAAGGCAAGAATCAGAGGTCCCAAGTCATGCACCACAGCTATTCTCAGCAACAGTGAGGTCCTTAGCTCTTCTAATGATGAGGAAAATTGAGTTCCCATCAGGAAAGCCGATGTAATGCGCTTCTTCAGGAGACAGCTGTGTGCCATCTTCCCCTCCAGAGCCAGGAAGGGATGCTCAAGGAAGCAATGCTGAAAGCGAGGACTAGAGCCCTCCCACAAAATGAACTGTAGCCATTCTTTTTTTTATTAATTTGTATTTGTAAAAAATAGCATTAAAACAGAAAAATTACAAATGATATCAAATTTCACTACACAAAATAATATGAATTTCATAGTATTTGTTGTATTTGTTATAATGTATAGTGTCGTCTTCAAATTAGTTGTTTATATTACCAGATATACGCATGCAAAATTGGAAGAAGAAAGAAAAAAAATGAAATATATAAGAAATTTAAAAAATGAAAAAATCAAATAATTGAAAAAAGAAGATAAAACAAATTAAGCACCAATTTCTCCTTCCCACAAACCAGCAGATATCAACAGTACAGTTGTCCAAACCATCCTACTTACCTACATAGATGCATCTTTCTCCCATTTCCTCTCCTGTTCTTCTCCTCAAGTCAGTAATTCCTTCCTCTGAACAGATTCATTCCCTTTTCCACATATCTATTCTACCCTTCAGATTTTATTTCCTCTTTCTGGTTCTCATCCTAAGGAGAAAATACAATGTTTGCACATGTAGGTCTGATTTATTTCTCTTAACAGTATGTTCTCTATTTGCATCCTTTTACTGATAAAAATCTCAAATTTATCCTTTTTTATAGCTGAATTATACTCCATTGTGTAAACATATCACATCTTTATCCATTCTTCCACTGATGGGCATTTGGGTTGCTTCCAAGGTTTAGCTATGACAAATTATACTGCTATAAACATGGGTGTACATATATTGCTGGGGTATGATGTTTTTGAACTCTAGTCATTCTGAGTAATAATGAGGTCTTGAAGTCCTCCTCTGATGAGAACAGCCAAGCTCATCAGGAAGGCCAGCATGACAAGGTGCCCAGCAGAACAACCCAAGAGAACCAGCAGCTTCCAGCAGCTCCCCAACAGCTTCTCCAAACAGCGTCCCTACAGCTTCTTCTACCTCTTATGCAGCTGGCAATAATCCTCAGGTGGGCTTCCCGCACCCAGCACCATGCCAGTTCAATGCTGCTGGGTGTAACAAGTTGAGCACTAGTTGGTAATCCACCACAGTACTTTTACAATTATTATCCTTTGTTATTTTTAGCCAAATGTAGCGTTCTTCTAAAGTAGCTAATATGTATGTATACTTACAGTGTGCTCCCTTCTTTGCCGTGTAATAGGTTTCTAGTAAGAACATTTTCCTGGGGGACAGCGAGATAGCTCAGTAGAATTAAGTGCCTGTCTGGCAAGAGCAAGTTCTGAGTTCAATCCCTGGTACCTAAAAAAAAACACCAAGAACATTTTCCTGGATTAGACTCTGACAAGCAAAGTAACAACAATGGGCAGGATGCTTCTGAGAACTGAGGACATGCAGGCCGTGAAGTGCTTCTCAAGGCACAATTTCAGCATCAAGTCACAAGGGATGTGAAAAAAAATGGACAATGAGCTCAGTAAAATGTAAACAAGTCTTGCATGATTGTGCAAAGAAACACCCTATACAGAACAACAAGGTTTATTATCTAATTTAAAAAATTATTTTCTGCTAAGGTTATTAGCATTTTTAAAAATCTTTTCACATAATTTTGTTGAGAAACAAATACCAATGAAACAGTTTCAAGCCAAATTGGTAGGACAGTTTCAATAATTAACACACTGCATACATTCTTCCTAGTGGTTAATTGCTGTACAAGATGTAGACATGATATCCTATTTACAAACACTATTAGAACAAATCCCTCCATTCATTAAGAGAATGTAACTATATATCTATCCTAACCATTTTTAATACACAGATACAAAATGGACATTCATCTGTATGCCCTTTTTGCTTAGTTCCATTATTTGAATATTACAGGTGCATTAACTCAGCAAAATATTCCAAAAGAGTCCAATAGTCCGTAATAGTATTGGGTCTTCTGCTTGACTAGCAATATCAGAAATTGTTGACCTGAGTCACCTACAGCTCAACATAATAGCATGGCTTTACTTCTTATATTTTGATTTTATACTTTTTTGCTGGATGGTTAAGACCAAGGTAAAGCAGAACTTATGCAACAAGAGTTGTAGCTTTTGGGTCTGATAAGGTCAGTGAAATTCCCTCAGGATTTATCCTGAGATCCTGTACCTCAGATTGTAGAACCTTTGTCAATGTCAGCCATGTGGATGAGTCACAGCCATTGCTTGGCCAATGTGCTCTCTGTGAAAGCCTGAGAGAATGTTTTCTCTCCAAGTGACTCTCCTTAGGTACACTTTACATCACCAATCACTTTCCTGTTTCGCCCCATAATCCCCTTGAACAGAAAATTTGAGACACTACTGAGTTACATGACGTTACAGTACAAGTTCTCATATGTCCTGAGTCTCCATTGACCTTGCAAGGCTAGGACCAAAATGTTGGCTTTCCTCGTGGCCCTGCTTTTTCTCTAATTTTGGTCTGCAAACTTAGGTTGTTACCATCCAGAAGAGAAGTTTATTGTTATTGCAATACAATCTAGGCTGTTAAGCTTAACCTCATTGTCTGAATATCAAACATCTTAGGCATCACATGGAACAGGTTTTTCATCAAGTATTGATATGTTGAACTTTAAGTCCTTATAGAATATGATGAAAAACATTTAAAAATTAGAATATATTTTAAAAAATAGGCATAAAGAATTATATACTTCTTATGTTTACACATAAGTCCAAAAATCTAACCATATACAACCTTGAAACAGGACAGTCCCACAACATTCCTTTTCCTGTCTCCTGCTTCATTCACCAACCCCTTCTTTTTGAACAATCATCTACCTGAGAGACAGCATAGCAACAACTAGTATATCATGATGAGCAGTCCATATTCAGAAGACCAGAATGACAGGCACCCAAGCATGAACCTACTATAACAAATTGCCATCTTCAGTGAAGTTGCTTAGCTCACAGGTGCCAGTATATATAATTACTCAGGGTGAGAATCTTTCCAATTAACTGCTAGATTCAAAAATCTTCTGGAGATTCTCAGGATCATTACCTTACCCATCTTCTACATATAAATGTATGGCTTGTCACTGTCATGTTTCCTAGCTCTTCTCTTTTCCTTCTCTTAATTAGTTAGTCCTTGAGTGCTTGCTTTCCTTTTCCTTGTATTATACCTTTCTATTTGTATTTATTCCTTTGAGCCCTTATACTAGCAAACTATACAACATTTACACATGTGTGTCTGGTTTACTTCACTTATGAGAATATCTTCAAGTGGCATCCACTTCAATATAAAGGCTTTAAATTTATCATTCTTTATAGCTGAGTAGTATTCCATTGTATAAAAATACCACATCTTTTTCAACCATTCCTCAGGTGATGGGCATCTTGTTTGTTTCCAAGATTTGGCTATCACAAATTGTGCTGCTATAGACATAGGCACACATATATCACTATGATATGATGTTTTCAGATCCTTCAGGAAAATTCCCAGGAGAGGAATAACTGGATTAAATGGGATTTCCAGTCCAAGTTTTCTAAGGAGTCTACACACTGATTTCCATAATGGTTGCACCAGTCTACATTCCCACCAGCAGTGGAGAAGGGTGCCTTTTCCCCCACAGGCTCTCCAACATTTGTTGTTGGGTGATTTCTTTATGATAGCCATTCTTTCTGGGGTGAGATGATAACTCAATGTTGTTTTAATTTGAATTTCACGGATGGCTTGTGATGTGGAGCATTTTTTCAATATTTATTTGCTTCTTTAATTTCATCCTCTGATAAGCGTGTGTTCATCTCAGATGCCTCTTTATGGACTGGGTCTTAAAATTTTGGGGCACTAGTGTTTTTTATAAATTCTAGAGAGCAGACCTTTGTCTGAGTACTTATTTGTCATGTTATTTTCCAAATTTGTGGGTTGTCTTTTATCTTTGTTCTTAATTTCTTTTGATGTGAAAAATCTTCTCAGTAAGAGCAGGTCCCAGGTGTTAATTCTTTCAAGTGTTTCCCCTGCAATTTGATTTGTGTTCATGAACTCTTTGGCTACCCCTATGTCTTCAAGAGTTTCTCCTACTTTCTCTTCCAGGAGATTTAGTTTCTCTGTTTTAATGTTTAGATCTTTAATTCATTTTGACTTTAGCTTACTGCATGGTGATAGACCTGGGTCAAGTTTGAGTTTTCATCATGTAGAGAGCCAGTTTTTCTAGCACCATTTGTTAAAGAGGCTATGTTTCTTCCAGTGAGTATGTTTGGCCCCTTTGTCAAAGAAAAGGTGGCTGAGTGTGTTCATAGGGGCTTCAGCATTTTCTAATCTATTCCATTGGTCCTTAGGTCTATTTTGTTGCCAGTACCGTGCTGATTTTACCACAGTAGCCTTGTAGTATAATTTCAAGTCAGGAATTGTAATGCCTCCTGCCTTGTCTTTATTGCCCAGGATTACCTTTGGTATTCTAGGTCTTTTCTGGTTCCAGATAAATTTTAGGAATGATTTCTCTAGCTCTGTGAGGTATTTTAGTGGTAGTTTAATAGGCATTCCATTAAATCTGTACAGCATTTTGGGAGTATGGCCACCTTCACAATGTTGGTTCTTCCTATCCAGGATGATGGAATATCTTACCATTTTCTGAAATCCTCTACTATCTCTATTTTCTAATGAGAAGAATATACTTATTGAGGGAAAGAAAGCTCCTGTCCCAGAGAGGTACAGGAGGGGGGCCCCGAGCAGGTAGTTCCCCCTACAATCTCTTTTTTAAGAGTACTGTAATTTTCCTTGAAAGGTTCTTTGACTTCTTTAGTTAGATTAATTGCAAGGTATTTTATTTTCCTCGGTACTATTGTAAAAGGTATCATTTCTATAATTTCCCTCTCAGTCTGTTTATCTGTGCATTGGAATGCTATTGACTTTTGAATATTGACTTTATAACCTGCTATGCTACTGAATTTCTGTATTAATTCTAGTAACTTCATGGTGGAGTTTTTTGGGTCTTCCTAGTAAAGTATCATGACATCTGCAAATAATGATAATTTAACTTCTTCTTTACCTATTCTATTCGTTTTTTCTTTCTCTTGTCTAATGGCTGTAGCTAATGATTCCAGAATTATATTGAATAAGAGTGGTGATAGAGGGCATCCTTGTCTTGTACTAGATCTAAGAATAAAAGATTTCAATTTTTCCCTATTTAGAATTATGTTAACCATTGGGTTTTCATAAATAGCTTTTACCAGATTGAAGTAGAGGCCATGTATTCCAATTTTCTGTAGGACTTTGAAGATAAATGAGTGTTGGACTTTGTCAAAACCCTTTTCTGCATCAATGGAGATAATCATGTGGTTTTTAATTTTCGCTCTATTGACATAATGTATTACATTGATAGATTTTCAAATATTGAACCAACCTTGCATCCCTGGGATGAATCCTACCTGGTCATGGTGTATGATCTTCTTGATGATTTGCTGTATTCTATTTGCTAGGATTTTGTTGAGGATTTTGGCATCTATATTCATGAGGGAGATTGGCCTGTAGTTCTCTTTCTTAGTTGCATCTTTCCCTGGTTTTGGTATCAGTATAATACTCGCCTGCAGGAATGACTTTGGAAAGATTCCTTCCTTTTCAATTTCATTGAAGAGTTTGAGGAGTATAGGGACTATATCTTCTGTAAATTTCTTGTAGAATCGAGCGGTGAATCCATCCAGACCTGGACTTTTCTTTGTCGGTAAGTTTTTCATTACATCTCACATTTCACTGGCTGTTAATGGGCTATTGAAAGTGGTTATATCTTGTCAATTCAGTTGTGGTAATTTGTACCTTTCTAGGAATCTGTCCATTCCTTTTGTGTCTTCTATTCTGTGAGAGTAAAGATTCTCTAAGTAGCTATTGATAATCTTATGAATTTCCACTGGGTCCGTGGTAATTACACCCTTTTCATTCCTTATTGCTTGTATTTGAATTTTTTCTTTCTTCTTTTTGCTGAGATTAGCTAGAGGCTTATCGATTTTATTTAATCTTTCAAAGAACCAGCTTTTTGCTTTGTTAATTCTTTGAATTGTTTTCTTTGTCTCAATTGAACTAATTTCTGCTCTAATCTTTATGATTTCTTCCCACCTTTGGGCTCTGGATTTGGTTTGCTCTTCCTTTTCTCGTTGTTGAAGGTGCAGCACTAGGGTATTTATTTCTTCTCGTTCTGTATTCCTAATGTATGAGTTCACAGCTATGAATTTCCCTCTGAGAACTGCTTTCATCGTATCCCATAAATTCTGATAAGTTGTGTTTGAATTTTCATTGAAGTGTAGATAATGTTGAATTTCCTGTTTAATTTCATCTGTGACCCATTGGTTGCTAAATAGGGTGTTGTTTAATTTCCTTGTATTTAGAGGTTTTTTTTTTTGCGGTTTCTTTTGACATTTATTTCCAGTTTCATTGCACTGTAGTCAGGTAATACGCATGGGATAATTTCTGTTTTCTTGCACATACTTAAACATGACCTATGGACAAGTATGTGGTCTATTTTAGAAAATGACCCATGTGCAGCTGAGAAAAATGTGTATTCAGCTGTGTTTGGGTGGAACACTCTGTATATGTCCAC
>NW_004524614.1:12408965-12438744 GCF_000260255.1 Octodon degus
GTCTATTTTAGAAAATGACCCATGTGCAGCTGAGAAAAATGTGTATTCAGCTGTGTTTGGGTGGAACACTCTGTATATGTCCACCAAATCCATTTCTTTGAAGCTCTGGTTCAGTTCTGTTAATTCTTTGCTAATTTTTTGTCTGGTTGACCTATCCTTTTGGGATAAGGGGGTGTTAATGTCCCATGTTAAGATTGTGATATTGGAAATTAGATTTTTCATGTCCATTAAGATTTCCTTTATATAGTTGGGTGCTCCCGTGTTTGGTGCATACATATTTATGAGTGTTACCTCTTCCTCTTGAATTTTTCTCCTAACCAGTATATAATGGCCTTCTTTATTTTGCTTGATCATTCTTGGTTTGAACTTGAGAATGTCTGAGATTAGGATTGCTATGCGTTTTTTTTCTGAGGTGCTAGGGCATGTAATATTTTGTTCCACCCTTTGACTTTCAGCCTATAAATGTCTTTGTGAGTTAAATGTGTTTTATTTTTGTATACAGAATATTGTTGGATTTTGTTTCCTAATCCACTGTGCCATTCTATTTCTCTTAATTGGTGAATTGAGTCCATTTATATTGATAGTTATAACTGAGATATATGGACTTATGATTGACATGTTATTTACCTGTTGTTGTTTAGTCCTTTTTCTCCTGAGTTTAATTGTTTGCCCTATTTAGTTGGTTGCTTCTGATCTCATTCGTGGAGTCCTGATCATTTTGGTCCCTCTCTAGAACATTTTTCAGGAGCCTGTGTAGGGTTGGATTTGTCATCATGGAATTCTTTACTTGTTCTTTGTCATGAAGGTATTTCATTTCTCCATCAAACTTGAAAGAGAGTTTTTCAGGGTATAATAGTCTGGGCTGGAATTTGTTTTCACAGAGGACTTGAAGTACTCTGCACCATGGTCTTCTTGTCTTCATGGTTTGTGAAGAGAAGTCGGCCATAATTCTGATGGGTTTTTCTTTGAATGTGATCTGCTTCTTTTCTCTAGTTTTTCAGTACATTATTTTTGTGCTAAATTTCTGGGATCTTGAGCATTATATGTCTCGGTGTGCTTTTCATTGAGTTGAGGTTACTTGGTGTTTTGTATGCTTCAGTTACCTGAATGTCAGATTGTTTCCTCATATTTGGGAAGTTTTCTGCTTTTACTTCTGCCCATATATATTTTTAATGTTATTTGTATTGACTTCTTCTTTCTCATTGATGCCTATTAGTCTCATATTGTTCATCTTTGCATCATCTTTCAGGTGATGGATTATTTTTTTCTGCATCCTCGTTGTTTTTAAGAGATCCTTTCTTACCTTTTCACTAGCTGCAACAGCGTCTTCAAGATCTGAAACTATGTCTTCACTTTCAGTTAAATGGTTTTTCAAGCTTGTGACTGAGATTTTAAACTTTTCTATATCTCTTTGATTATTCTTCATGTGATCTATCTCTTTCCTGTACTGCTCATTGAAGGAGTCCATCATTTTTCTAATCTGCTTTATTTTTTTTATCAATGTCTTCTTTAAAAGCAGTTATTAATTCTCTTACTGCAGTGTTTTTTTCAGATTGGGTTTCCTCCCTATGTTTTTGTAGTTGATTCTTTACTTCAGATTGTATGAGTTCTGAGAATTATTTTCTTATTTCAGAAAATTCCGCTCTGAGTTCCTCTATAACTTTGTGCTGTTGCTCATTTACTATCAATGCTATTAATTCATACATTTGAGCTTAGCTAGTAGAAAAGAATTTTCTTTGAGTTCCTCTATCACTTTCTGCTGTTGCTTATTTACGATGGATACTATTAATTCATACATTTGAGCTTCACTACTGTCCTCTGCACTCGTTCTTGGTGGGAATTGTGTTTCTTCCATATGTTTCTGCATTTGATTCTTACTGCAGATGTTATTAATTCAGGGATTTCTTTTTTCATTTCCAATCTGAGTTCCTCTAGACCTTTTTCAGCTGTTTTTTATTACAAAAGCCATTGATTCATTGATTTCAGCTGTGTGATTCCCAATTTGTTCTGTGTTAGTGTCCTCTGCACTCGTTATGGGTGGGCTTGGGTTCTGTGATTGCATTTTACTCTTTCTTTTTGGCATTTTGTGTAGCACTGTCTTCTGACCTTTGTTGTAGAGCTTTGGTGCAGTTATAACCTTAGCATCTACTGAAGTTCAGGTGTATATCTACAAAGTTTGGATTATCCAGCTATGCCTGGTTTCGTTCTGGCTGCTGTGCTCAGCTCCTTCCTGCAGCTGCCCTTTGGAGTGAACCTATTGTGCCCTTCTGGCAAGATGTTCTGCTCCTGGACTGGCTGGGTGGTTCTGTCCCCTACTCTCTCTACAGGGATTGCAGCTGCCGGGTTTCACCTCAGGCCTGTATGCCAGGCCTGAGCTGAGTCTGGAGCGGACAAGGTGGAGTAGGGGGTAGAGGCAGCTCTCCCACACACGCACCAGGCCTGGGCTAGGACTGGATCTGGGGGTCCCCAGAACACGGCAAAAATTCTCACTTGGCAGGCAGGGTGGGGAGGTGCTGCGGAGTGTGGGGGGGGCCCAAGGGGGTGGAAGAGGGTCTTACTTATGCTATGCCTGGGCTGGGACTGGCAGGTCCCACTGGCACAGGGTAGCTGGATGCTCTCCCACACACTTACCAGGCCTAGGCTAGGACTGGATCTCAAATGTTTTCTTTTAAATTTATTACTACTGCATATTCAACTCAGTATACCTTTTCTAAATTTTATAGAAAGTTAGTCAGGTTCAAAGCTTTTGCATATATAAAGCTAGAACCATTGCATTTGTCACACGTGGAGGCCTTGTGTCCATTGTTTATTTGTAAGCAGCACTGTGACATTAATTAAATTGTCCTAATACTATGTTTTTCTAATAGATAGAATGAAAAAGCAGGCTTTTGTGAAAAATCACAAGAATTATGAATGGATAATCCAGAACAAAAGACTGTTAATTTAAGCAAATTAGACTGCATTGTATTAACATAGTATTGCCTATTTTGACTCTAATAACCATCAATTAATAACAATTGTTTCCAGAGAGTGGTAGTATAGAACAGTGAGCTGGTGGATTAAGTCTCCTGTGTCTAAGGACTCTTCTTTTCAGCCAGTGATGGCATCAGCTTCCTTAAGCTGAGGAATTTGGAGTGTGGCATCTGGCTTTCTCACATTAGGATTTTCAGTAGTTCACCAGCTGATAGCCCTTTCTCACAAAATGTTTCAATAAAACGTGTTGTGCCTCTTTGTTTGCTCTTAGGAAACCCACACTGCTGTTTCCTCTGCCTGGTATCCTAAGAGATCAGTTTTCCATGTTCCCTTGCAACTGGATTCTAGGGATATTAGGCAAATGAAGGCACTGGGAAGAGGCTGGAAGGTAAGAGGAAGAGACAATGAGGATATTTCTTTCTGTCTCTTTCTGCCTTAGGCAATGTCTCCAGATTACCTGTCATCTGCCTCTTCTACTAATTCCAGTACTTTCTGTTAGTAAGCTTTGTATTATGGTGACAAAATGCTCAGGAAAACTTTATTTTGCCTCATGTTTTTGGAAGTTTCTTTGCATCATCAGCTGATACCATTGGTGTAGAACTGCTGCGCAGTGGAACATCATGGCAGGAGGATATGGTGAAGGGAAGCTACTTACCTCATGCTGGCCAGGTGTAGAGTTCCTTGAGACACTCAACAGGTCAGTGTCTGCTTAGGTGATAGGGAAGGGAGGTGCTACTAACTCTAAGAAGCCAGAACATTGTGAAGATGGGAAGTTTTTACCTACTCAAGCAGAGACGGACCTTACAGGGAAAACAAGGGAGCTCTTCAGGGAACCATCAGGTAAAAGTTAATTATTCAGCCAAATTGTCTCTATGCTTTGTTGGCTTGCCTTTCTCCCTAAAACAAACATCTGCACTCAGTAGAATATTGTACCTTTGTTATTCCTCAATAAACCTGGGCATTTGAGTCAGTGGAGGGCTTCATTTCATGAGGTCTGCAACCTTCCTTAAATTTTCATTTATCTTTCTGTAAAAGTTTGCTGGCTGGAACTCAGCAGCAAGGAGGCAGAGAGAGAGAGAGAGAGAGAGAGAAAGAGAGAGAGAGAGAGAGAGAGCAGGAGATCCAGAGAGGTCCACAGGGCCAAAAGCCACACACCTCAATTCATTCCCTTCAACAAGGTACCACTTCCTGAGTTTCCATCATCTTCAATAATACTATAAAATTATGATATCATCCATGGAATAATTGTCCAATACTGTTAGAACCCTCAAGATCTTCACAAGCCTTCCCTATGAGCGCATAGAAGTTTAGAGCAAATTCTTAGACCTAAAACATACCATACCTCAACTCCTAACAGGTACTCCACTAACCTACAGGCCAATTTCCTGAAGGACAGCTGCTCTGGCGCCCTAGAGATGCCATCTCATCTAATTGCCTCTCCAGTCCTAGGGGCACATCAGCATCTGAATGCTGCGATTTCAACTTTTATTAGTTTCTCATTGGCCTCCTCCATTCTCCATCACCTTTGTGATGAATTCTTTTTCATTCATATTTATTTTTTAAAGGGCATGGGGATGATTTTGTTTTTTGACTGGATCCTGTGAAATACACACGAGGAAATTACATGTAGGTTCTTTTTATTTTTATTTGTTTTTATTTTTAAAGGATAAAAAATAGTAAAAAAAAAAAAAAACCCTTAGAAATGATACAGAATTTCACTAAACAAAATAATAGAAATTCAACAATGGTTGTTCTGTTGTATAATGTTGTCTTCAAATTAGTTGTTTGGATTATCAGATATAAGCATACAAAATTGGTATAAAAAAGTTATAAGACATTAAAAAGGAGAAAAAATATTTGAGCACCACCAGAAATCAGCAGCAGTTATCCAGATTGGTGGGAAGTGGCTCAGCCAGGGTCGGATCTCAGTCACCAAGCAGCCCTAGGGCATGATTCCTGAGGTGACCTGTCTCCATCCTTGTGCAGGACACCTCATGTCCCTTCCTGCTAGCTGGATGCTGACCCAGTGTGTCTTTTCTTTTTAAAAATCACGAACAGGTGGCTGTGCTACAAGAGCAGCGGAAGGCTGAGTATTTACAACATAATTTAGTGAAGTAATCAGATTAAATTTCCAACAAAATGAGTTGTAATGTATTAATGACACAAAGAATCATCACTGGCCTGCGTTGGGAATACATGAGGAGTATGACTGGTTGAAATTATCTGCTGTCTAACTGCCAGTATTTTTGTATTTTGCTGAACCTAACCAATGTTTTCCAGGTTTTCTTTATCTTTTATTTTTATTTATTTATTTATTTATTTACTTTGCTTGTTTGTTTTAATCTCTGTTTTGGGGCCCTTAAAAACAAAATTAATATTTTTATTAATCTCTATATGATTTTATTTTATTACAGATATTCTTTAAGTGGATTTTTCAGTGGTGCAAACAGTGCCCACAGACATTCTTTTTCAACTGAAGCCCAGCATGAAGGGACTTTGGACAGGAGCGGAAGCCACAGAGTATCTGCAGCAGCAATATAGTACCTATCTCTGCAGAGTAGAGAAAGCTGGTTTTGGGTTTTTTGGGGTTTTTTTTGGTATTTTTAGTACAGGGTCTACAGGATGTCACTACACAGATCAGACTCATAGTGATCTCCCTGTGTTCAGCCTCCCAAGTACTGGGATGGCAAGCGTGCGCCACCATGCCCAGTCTCATTGCTGACTCAGGGCACCCTGGAGGCGGGGCCAGCACAACTCTGGGATTGAACCCCAGCATCTGCCTAACCACGTGCTTTAATCCACTGAGCTATTTGGCTGGCCCTAGAAAGCTGTCATTGATGTTATCTTATTTTATCTAGTACTAGATAATCTTTTTTTTTTTTAATTTAAACTGAGTCTCTAAGAGGTTAAGTTATTAATCAAAATCATATACCCTGTAAGTGAAAGAATTGGGAACCTAACTTTATCAATAGCCGAATATACCTGGCTCTAATAAAATACATTCTTAATTTCTACCAGAAAAGAAATGCTATCGATGCAGAGAGAAGGGAGTAACTGTAGATCAAAGTTATCTTCCAGGTAAAATGAATGTCTGTTTTCCTTTCATTGTCTCTGCCTGAGATTTTGCCCTGATCTTATGATTCCAAATGACCCAATAGTTACAGAACCACTTAGCACCTGAAATCAAATACCTGACATGCGCCTTATACATGATTTCTTTTTCTAATGAAGCAAAGGTTGCAAAATGAAATACTTTGGGATAGAAAGCAGTTCTCTATGACCTGTATCCAATTGCACATCTCTGTGTGGCTGAGGTGACTGTATTTCTGACTCTCCTGCTGTCCTTTTCAGAAGCAGTCTGCCAGGACTGAGGGAGCTGCTGCAGGCCCACGCTGTTCAGCTATTCTCGGAATCCATTACTGAAGGGAAACCTTTGCCTCCCTTTTGGTCAAGACTTGCCTGCTAGTTGTAGAAGAGTTGTTGGTGGAGGGCTTCAAATGACTTGTTTCTGGGTGAGCAGACTTCAGGAAATGCTAATGGTATCTTTGCTAAATACAGTTTGCAAGACAGCATGAATAAAAGTCTCAATTCTAGTCTTTAAGGGGCCCCAGTTAGGCTTACCAAAATGTAAATTCTTGGTACCTGAAAAGCTCTTTCCTAGTGCCTGGATTTTAAGTTTTTCCCCAAAGACCTTTATTTTCCCAAGTTAAAAGAATTGTTTTAACTGATTTGTCTTTCTCTCGCTTTTTTCCCTAATTATTTCCAAAATGCAAATGTAATGCTTATTCTCTTCTCTAGGGTTATAGTTATTGTTCTTCAAAAAATGAAATTCAAAAAAAGTAAAATACTTTTAAGGACATTCAGTTCTCCTTGAAATACCTTTTTCCCCATTCCAACTTTAAATTACATTATGTGTCTTTTTCAATTCTGGTCAAATGTTGTTTTATCCTTTTTTAATGAATTTTATTAAACAAATAGCAATGAGATAGTTTCAAAAATCAGTACATTGCATATTGTTGTCTTTATAGTGGTTATTCATAGTACAAGATGCAGACATGATATCCTGTCCAAACAATTGTATTATTTTGCTGAATTCACACACTTATAATATTTAAATGGTAATGGAATACCCATCTCTGACAAAACTAAGCAAAAAAAGTGGATACAAAAGAAGGACCATTTTGTATCTGTATATACAGAATAGTTAGGATAGACATGCAGCTACTTTCTCTTAATTCAATGAGAATAAAGATTTGTGTCTTCTCTTTTTAAACCTCAAATTACTAGGATTCAGTGTATAGGATCATCTCTGAGAGATATAGGCCAAACTTCCTCTAGAAAATTAAGATGGAGTCATAAATCACCTCGTCTGAGGAGAAGAAAAGAGAATAAATGAGCTTTAGCCTCCCTTTTTATTTGGTCACTTCTCATTTTCTTCTCTATCTTGTTCCTTTTGCACATTTCTTCCCTATTAAAGACTGACTTACCTGCTGCATACTTTGCACATAGGATGAGTTTTCATGTCAGTTCTTTGCTTCTTACCTGCACTCTCTGATTCGGGGTCTTTCCGGATAGACCACAGAAGCTGGCCACAGTAGTCGGACTGTGTCTATGATAGGTGTAGGGGAATTAGGGCTGATTTGAATAATGGTAGAATTATGTGTACGTATCTCTGGAGTTTGGGTACATGCTGCCTCTTCCACAGTTTACAAAACCAGAGAGCCCTTTTCTTTGTTTTATCTTTTCTAGTTTTAGTTTTTCTAGGAAATATCCTTTCTCACATTCATCCCAGTGCATTTGACTTAGGAAGCATACCTTAGTGTCCTTCCAAGAAATTATGAAGCAAACTGGGCCTAAACTTAAAAAGAGTTTGTTGGTTCTTACAACCAGTTTTAACAATAGAGTCTAAAGAGTGAATACTAAACATAAACTACATGGTATAATAGACATAGGCCAGATTTGAGTAGTCACTATCTTATGAGATCTGAAGTGTAGGTAGAAATTAACCAAGCACTGGAAGCATCTGACAGTAGAGAGTGGCTCTGACAAGATATAAAAGAACAAAATGCATGGAAGTAGCTAAAAGAATTTCCCATTGTTGCAAACCAGAGTACAGGGCAGACATAAAAATCCAAGTTCGTGTGTGTGTGTGTGTGTGTGTGTGTGTGTGTATCTACTTGGATAAAGTAGATAAATCATCTACATTATCTCACAGCCAGTGTTTCAATGGTTTAATGTCAGATATAAGACAATTTATCATCAACAGAGAAAAACATTGAAAGAAGTGACACTTTTGAGATTGCTAAAATCACAGTACAGAAGTAAGCCCCTGCTGTACCTACATCATGGACAGATTCCTACATTGGTGCTCTCAATCTGTTTGTTGTCACATTCAGACATCTCGTAGCCCAGCAGTGACCAGGTCTCCCACACTATCCACAGGTGAACAGGTAGAAAAATCTTCCTAAATCATTAGGAAGTTGATTTTTTAAACACATGTGGTCCTGCTTTCTGGTCCTAGAGATAATAATAGGCTTTTGTCCCAACTATATGTCTTTATAAGGTATTATTACACCACTTTTATAGGCATAGTTGACTCCACTCCAATGTTACAAATAAAGCAACTTTATAGCTGAGTGTTTCAAAGCTTCATAAGTGACAAGAGGTAAGACAGTATGCAGGTTGACATTGTGTAGCAGAATTCGAAAGATAAGTTGGTACAATCATGTCTTTGCTTTCTACAGTCTTAACTGAAAGATGGAGGGACTGGACCAATTATTATTTGGACTACAGAATGAGCTCATTATATCTTTGAGTCAGGGTCATGTTAAGATCAACTCACCTGCAAGGCTCAAATAAGTTAGTGTATGTGTGCACGTGTGTGTGTGTGTGTGTGTGTGTGTGTGTGTGTGTAATACTTAATACACAGAGTATGTGTAGTGAGTATTACATGGTGGTAGTTTTGTATCTTAATGCTTTCAAAATGACCAAAAAAGTTTTCAGCAGAGAGAGGCATATGGAGCAGATATAAAGTCAAATTTAGGTACTGTGAGAGAGAAGCTAGTCCTAGACCCAACATTACCTTACTTTTAATTTTGTATCACGTGTAAGAGATTCTGCCTGTTAATTTAAACTGGGATAGATTCTATTCATTACAACTAAATAAAGCTGACTAATTCTCTATGAGTTAAACAATAAGAAGTACTGTTCTTAAGTACACTTGTGTGTTTTAGGGATGTGATACTATGTCAAAATAGTGAACTATTTAGTTCATATACTAAAGCACTGTTGCATTTTCCCCAAGTATAGGTTAATATGACAATTGATTAGATAATTTCAGTGTCTTCTTAAGTACACAAATAAACTGATAAAATTTGGGCTATGAATTCTCACAGTCTGCCTGTCAAAGGAGTTAATGGACTAATTGGAACAATTCTCCCACAGACCAGTGCTGAGACAAGGCCCTGATAGCTGCATCATAGGAGAGATAACAAATACACTTCACAACGTCTTTGTATGGCCATGTGTTTTGATTTAACATAACATAATTTATGAAGTGTTGTCTAAAGACATGTTTTGGAGCAATGCACCATTGTTTAGAGATGGGGCCTAGAGGAGCGACTGGACTGTGAAGGTTCCAGTGTCATCAATGGTTCATCTCTTTATAAATACGTCAGTTGAGTAGGCTGTTAGGAGATGGGAAGTAGTTTAATCAAGGCAGCCATAGGAGACATGGCCTTTGAAGTGATGCCCAATCCTTAGCCCCTACACACATCTCTGCAGCTCTCTTCTTCCCTTCCTGCTTCCTGGCTCCCATGGGGTAAGCAGCTTCTCTTTGCCGTGCCTTCCACCATGTTGCTTCTGCATTGGAGCCAGCCTGCCATGGACTGAATTCTTTAAACTGTGAGCCAAAATACACCTCCTCTTCTATAGGTTATGTATGTTTTGTCCCACAAAAGAAAAATTGACTAATATATCAAAGTATTCATAACAGGTTAAGTCATTTAATCTTCTAAGAAAAATAAAGCAGAAAAAAACATAGTAATCCTAATATTCTCAAATGCTATTATGAATGGAAATAAAATATAATTTTATTAAAACTAAAATGAAAATGATGCCCTCAGACCAGAACTGAAATAAATGATAAAAAGAGATAAGCAACTCACGTAGTGTAGAAGCAGTGGAAAAGGAGAGAGATCCATTTAAATGGTAAATAATAGAGGAATGCTTTTTAGTAAATGCCACCTTCCATGCTTCTAAATTATAAATTATGCTTTAAACCAATGTAATTAGTCTTGTGGTACATGAATTTTGTCATATTTCTCAGGTTTATCTTTACTAAGAATCATAATGCTAGAAACTTTCAACTATCTCTTGAGGATATTATTGTTTTCCCCTGCTGTTGCTTACCATCACCTGCTATAAAGCTCAATAGAAATTTCTTCTTATTACATGTCTAAAGGACTTCCTTTACTGTGCAGAGATTTGTGTATCCATTACACTTCCTATGTGAAGATTGTAGTTGTCAGCCTAACTTTGACCTGTAATAATTTTTTTTTTTTTTTTTGCGGTACCAAGGATTGAACTCAGGACCCTGCACTTGCCAGGCAAGCATTTATTCTATGGCGCTATCTCCCTGGCCCCCGTAATAACATTTTTCTACCATTGTTTGGTTTAGACCCTCAACCCATTGATTTACTTATTTGTATTTGCTTAACTGTTATAAGTAAATGCTGGATTTCTCTTTACACTTAGAAATATTTTACTAGGAATAAAAGATAGAAAATATTAAAAAAACAGGGGAATTTGAAAAATTTAACCTCCATCACTACATTCCAGATAACTAAATTACATCCTTGCTTCAAGCTTACTGGGCCTTCTCTCCATGGGGACTGTATCACCTAACTTGGACATCCAGGAATTCACTTTTTGTTATTGTGTACCACATTCTAACTTCACTTGATATAGTACTAAATTGTGAGTTTCCATTTAACTGCTCAAGATTTTATGCCATTTTCCTCGACTAGAACAGGGAAGCAACATAGCACAAAGGTAAATACTTAAGTTTAGATTCAGAAAGTCTCAACCGTAATTGGGATTCTCCCATTTCACTTAAGTGTTCTGAACCAATCTCATAGCTGTAACACAGAAATGAACTTGACCTTGCAAGATATGCATTCTAACAGTTTCATTTGTATGTACTTTATTAACTTAATTTTAAAATGTGAGATCGGAGATCTTTGCCTGAATAAATATGCTCTGTAACAGAAATGTTGATTGTGATTATTTAAAACAAGAGGTTCTGGTGAAGTTTAAAAGACTACACAAAATAATAAATGAGCATCAGCTGTTTCCAAGCGATCTGCAACAAATGGTACATATTACTCTTAGCTTGTGACCAACTACTTGGGAGGAAGACCATGTGTCTCAGAGAACCTGTTTCTGTTCCCCACAGAGTTTAGCTTCATTTTTCTCACACAGTTGAGATAAGCTCCATGAATATGTGGAACTTTCAGTTGCTGGAAGGGCAGGTAGAATAATGTTGACAGATTATAGCCAAAAGACAAAAGGCAGGCGATATGAAGAATATTTTCCACAGTACCTGAAGAGAGGTTTTATATGATCTAGAATTTCAAGCAAGAGGACTAGACAGGAGGTGTCCTGAGACTTTGGTCCCAAGCATCACTCTCTTCTAGTTAGTGAAAACAGGGTTTTGAGAGCTGCTTCAAGCAATAGGAAAAAAAAAAAACCTTTAGAAATGTGACTCAGCATGAGGTTATAACATTCTGATCTATCTTTGTCTAGTTTCTTCTTCAAGATCTGAAATAAATAAAGAAACGAACAAACCTGACTGGGTGAATTAAGGAGAAA
Organism: Octodon degus; assembly: GCF_000260255.1. Lineage (NCBI taxonomy): Eukaryota > Metazoa > Chordata > Mammalia > Rodentia > Octodontidae > Octodon > Octodon degus. Next base: position 12,420,810 of record NW_004524614.1, read on the forward strand.
AGTAGCTTCAGTTGGACCCTGTGTTGTGGTAATCTTCAGTTCTGCACGAAATTTCCAAAGTCCTTTCCCACTGGATGCTTCCAGTGCTGGCATGTACATCTTAGGAAGATTTATAAACAGCAACAAAAATTCAAGCAATTAGTTAGTGTATTTCCAATGTATTTGTGAAGTCTTGGGAATGTATGAACACAGCCACAAAGAGCCAAGCAAGGTAAATAGAGTTGATTTTAACCCAAGAGAATGGAAACAAGTTGAACTGTCAGCAGACTCCAGGTGTTTCTCCCCACCCTGTTTCCTGTGCTTTGGATCCCAGGAACATAGAATTCAGTGTTATTTCTTCAAGTGCCACCAGGAGGGGCCCTAGATTGTCTGAGGGACAGACATTCAGAGTCACTAGGCTGGTGACAAATTGCTGTTTGGTATTATTAGCAGATAATACTCAAGGTTAGCAAAACCTCCCTCCCTCTCATCCCTCTCCTGTCAATATTTATTGATTCTCCATAGAGTTCAGAGCACCATTTAACTCTCCATTTCCCCTTCTGCTCAGCCTCTCCCCCAAACAAGGTCATCCTCTCATTTGGAATGACAAATGGATCTCTATCTTTTCCAAAGCAGGGAAATCTGACTCCATGTGATCACAGTTTTTAGAACGTAAGGACAGCCACTGCAATGTGTTCACTATAGACAAATACTCAGAGTTCAGAGGAGTGTGTGGGCTTGTCAGAAGATTATTCTATCATAAAATCCATCAGGGGTGAATTTGACAATCCAGGAAGACTATATGGATGATAGCTTCTGAGAATTTGCCTTTCCTATGAACCTCAAAGCTGCTCCACCTGTGTCCAGCTTTACTGTGAGGTAGGAGCATTCAGACATAGGAACAGCACCCAAATACTAAGAGATGAGAGGCAAGAAACTGAATGAACTTTGTTCATTTTAGAGAACAGACAGAAGAAGAAGTAGGTGGAAATGAATTAGTGTAATAAACCAGCATCTGCTACAGAGGGGAGTGTGCATTTTCCTGATGTGACTCATCGCCTTGCTTCTCCTGAGCTGTGACTCACTGTGCAGAGAGGCTGGTTTCTAAGGAGACCACTGAGGGCTGGGCAGTAGCAATCTCTGTATAGACACTGTGCTCATGTGGTTGTGGAGCCTGCTGCCTAGTGACCCCACACACACCTGCATGTAGTGGCTGGGTACTTCTGGAGAGAGAAAGCCTTCCTTTCTTTAAATGCCACTAGCAAAAGAAAAGGAAATATTTCTTAAGATTAGTCACAGACTCTCACACCTGCTAGCAATGAAGTCTTTTGTCTGCCTACAATGTACGACTGATTCATGTTCAGCAGAGCTGTATGCTGCTAGTCCTATTTGGAACGAGTTGATTGGATACAGCAAAAGGATACAGGAATAGTAAATTTTTTTAAAAACGAAGTTTTATTTCAAAAGACAAAAAGGGGTCCATGGCACATATATTTGCATGTTTATGGCTCACATGTTTTGCTTATTATGTGTTTGTTGTGCTTTGAATTCTATTTCTTTCTTGGAGGCACATGTATTAAAGGCTTTGTCTTTACTTGTGGATGTTAGAGTCAGTAAGGCCAGTAATATAGCTCTGCAGCATAAGAGCCTGCCTGGCAAGCATCAAGTCCTGAGTTCTATCTGGTACTGCAAAAAAATAAATAAATAAAATGAAATAAAATAAAATAAAATAGAGGCAGTAGAAACTCGAAGAGGTGCAGCCTAATGAGAGATTTTAAGTATTGGGGCATTTGACTTCAAAGGGAATGCAGGTGTCGTTCTCTTTCTGTCTCTCTTTTGCTTTCCCACCATGGAGTAAGTGATGTTTGTTCTTCATGTAGTACCACCGCAATGTGCTGTCCTACCACAGGCCCAAATGCAGTGAGGCCAACCTGCCATGGAAAAATCCAGAACTGGAAGTTACAGTAAACCTTTTGCCTTATAAATTGATTGCCTCAACTGTTTCATTATAGTAATAAAAATATGATTAGCACAGTAATAGATACTGCTTAACTAAAAACAAAAAATCAGTAAACCCAGTCCATGCCTCTCTGAACTTGTACTCTCAGAGGATAGAAAATGCAAACTTCCTAGAAAGCTATTCTTTTGCAACTCATGGGTAGTAAGGCAAGAAGTTGCTTTGGCCATAAGGAGCCTCTCCACAGAAGTAGGCTGCAGAGGTTGTTAATTAGCCACAAAGAGCACTGCAGAAGTCCTCACTGAATGGGAAAATTTGAAAATAACTGCAATATGGTGTGCCAGAAGAGAAATGCTGCCAAAATACTCAAGAAGTTTCTTCACTTGAAGAGTGAACAACTTCCACTAAATACATATTTGACCCTTATAATAACTTTAAAATGCTACATCATAGACAATAAAGAGGGAAAAAAACAAACTCAGCCAGTGTCATATATCTTAACCAGTAAGTTTTTCATTTTAAGAGGTATTTTTTATCCTCTAAACTTTATTCTACTGACATTTTTCATCAAAAGAAAACGAAAACATTGTATATTTTTAAAGGATAAGAAAATTGAAAGAAACAATTTTCTATTTAAGTTTATGCTTAATGTACCTATAAAGGAGGACCCTCATAAGGGAGGGATTAATTCTAGCATCCAAATCAGATTCAGGTGTAGTCAGACTCATTAAAAATGCCTAAAGTAACCTTATTACTGAGAAATAAATATTCCTGAGGGGTGATTTTTTTTTTGTTTTTTTGTTTTTTTTCCTTTTCTGAGACAGGGTCTTACTATGCTATGGTTCAGGCTCCCCTTGAGCTTACTTTATAGCCTGGCTGGTCTCAACCACTCAGCAATCCTCCTGACTCAGCCTCTGCAGTACTGGCATTACAGGTGTGTGCCACTATGCCCAGCTATAGGAGGAATTTTTTAAAAAAATTTAATTTAAAATATATGTACTGTTTCCTACCTTCTGTCTTTTATTCTTTTACTCCCTTTCAGTCTCTTCCTCATTTCTCACTCTCTTTTCTTCTTTCCTCTCTCCTTCTCTCTTTTCTTCTCTATTTCCTTCTTGTCTGCTTCCACTTATCATTTCTTGCTTTTTCCATTAGTAAGCATTTTTTTAATCTCAGATTTCACAATGCTCTAGACCTCTACTGTTTTTTCCATAATTTTATTGAGAAACAAATAGCAATGAGACAGTTTCAAACCAAATTGGTAGGACAGTTTCAATAATTAACACATTGCCTACTCTCTTCCTAGTGGTTATTTGCTGTACAAGATACAGACATGATATCCTGTTTACAAACACTATTAGAACAAATCCCTCTATTCATTAATAGAAAGCAACTATATATCTATCCTAACCACTTTGAATACACAGATACAAAATGGACATTCATCTGTATCCCCTCTTTTTGTTTAGTTCTGTCATTTGAATATTATAGGTGTGTTAACTCAGCAAAATATTCTAAAGGAGTCCAGTAGTCCATAATATTATGGGCTCTTCCACTTGACTGGCAATGTCAGAAACTGTTGACCTGAGTTCTCTACTAGACTTCTACTTTTAATCCAAGGTTTCTTGGAGGATACATACCAAGATGCTATCCCAAAGTCCTACCAAGGAGTCAAGGAAGCAAGGTGAGATCATCAAGAATTTTTTTCTTTTTAAAAAGGAAGGGAAATGGAGAAAGATGATATCCTATTCTTTATCTTTTCACAAATACTACAACACTAAATTAGGACTGAAGAATCATACATTTACAAGATTCAAAGAGGGTGAAAACTCTTGGGGATATGACAGGTGGGTAGAAAAGAGTCAGATGCAATGCAAGTATATCTCTTTGACACATTCATACTCTAAAGTTACATTGCATCTGGCAATGTTTGGCACTATATGTGGTTTTCTGAGCAATAAAAAGGAACAGAATGGCACAAGGCAAAGGGAATAAAATTATTGGTATTTCCTAGAACTAGAGCTAAGCTTTAAACTTGAGGTAAATTAAAGAAAAGGACACTTCATGTTCATTTCATTGTTTTGCTCAGGTCAGAATTAGGAAAACAAAGTTAGAACAATGAGCATTTATTCTATTTTTGCTTGAAATATAAGGATATGAAATGGATCACCAAAAATGTTCATCTGAAAATCAAAATGCCTTCCTCATCTTCCTGAGCTCCTGGAACTGTACTAGCAGGTGTTCTTTATCCCTGAGGAGCTGATGACATCATGGATCAACAGACACATGAACAACAAATATAACATAGAGTGCTATGGGAATAGAAATAGTACTTACCTGTGTTCCCCTGAAAACTAAGACCTAGATGGAAAATAACCAGCCTTGAATCCTAGAGATCAAAAAAGCAGCACCCAATATATCAGCCTATCCTTACCTGCTTTAAGAGTAGCTGTTCAGTAAGGTAGCAGCGATGGAAGGTAAGGCAAGGAAAATCTAACTGGGTTTGACACTTTTAATCTCTAGTTTACCAGGCTAATTATTTTCCAAGTAGGTCTTATTTTCAGGGAAAGATGGTGTGTCCATTTTGAAAAAAAAAACATGAAAAATCCTATGAAAGACTCAGAATTTGGAGTATGGTTTTGAGCTAGGTTTTTTGGCATAGGCCATTTAAACAAAGAGAAAAACAGGTGAGATGGATGAAGAGTTATCAGGTTCTTTAATCCAACAGGATGAATTATGAAAACACATAGTTTCCAAAAATATAGTGAGCATGCCCTGCAATTAAATACAGGTTGTGGAGGTTCCAGCGAAGTTCAGAGAAATTGGTGGAAAGAGCAGAGTAGATTTTGAAATCTACTTGGAGGGAAGTGACAATGGTCGAAGGAGTTTTTCTGTTCTTTTTTTCTCTTCTTTCTCACGGTGGCAGGTGTGAGGTAAGATTTGAAGTAAGATAAATAAATCTACTTTGGATACTCTTTGATGAGACTATGTTTGATAATGAGTGAGATACCTCACTTGGGTGGTGGTTGGGTTTCCCAGGGAGTTGGAGATTCACAGGAAGAAAGCTCATTGGAGCTTTCCCTGGGAGTCCATATCTGTGAGAGAGTGCAGGCATCAGGGCTAGTTGTGTCCACAATAGATAAAATCCTGGGGTAGCCCAGAGTGAGTCACAGGGTTACGGTGCTTGTACAGAGCTGTATCAGGAGAAGTCAGTGGGCCAGGTTTCATACTCACTTCCACCATTCATTGGATAAAGAATGAGATGTAGCCTTGGTCATCTGATGTTAGCTTTTAAGAGAGAGAATTTAGCAGTGAGTTTACCATTGCTACTAGTCTCAGAAACTGGGAAATTGCAGGTTTTAGCTTATTACCCAGTTATGGTGTTTGAAATCACTAGAGATTGGCAACATTTTTTTTAATCTGCCAAAATCTAGGATGCTTCCCTGTTTTTTTATGCCTTTATTTCTCATATCTACTCAATTAAATCTGGTCAGTTTTGTTTTCCTTTATTGACATCCAGAGTGTGTTAATTTCAGTCCATACCTCTTACCTATCTACCAGGAAGACTATTATGAGAGACTCCTGGATGGCCTTCCTGCATGTACACTTATGCATTCACATTGTCTTCCCTGTAGTTTTGTGTCAATGCCTGGAACCTACTGAGTACTCTGTATGCTCACTGTAGCCAAAGAAGAAGCACTTTTACCATGAAAGGAAGAATATGTTATGGCTCCTTGGATGATCTAAGGAAAAAAGGGAAGAAATACATTTTGAATATTGAAGAAAACTTTTAAAAGTTCAAATCCTATAAATGTCAGCACATGTCCAACATATATCAAATATTTTAGCCAATTAAATCATTCATTAGTTGTTCATTAATTAACAAGTAAAAAGTTAAAACCTTTTCTAAGTTGAATTCCAAATATCACACATATGTAAGAAATACATGGTACTGAATTAATAACATTAAAAACTGGCTTATTGGAGAATGAGACAGGAAATCAATTACATTTCCACCATATGAAATTTATTTGTATCTCTATGGAAAAGAATCATCTTCACTGCTATCAACTATGAATAACTCACAGAGATTTAAAAGTGCTCAAAGACAATGAAAGTTGTAGAAACTCTGTAGAGCCAGCTAATCTAGAAAGATGTAGCTATATAATGCCTAGTTTTCAACTAAAACCAATAATCCTTCTGAGACATTTCAAAGCCTTTCATATTTTTTTCTCCTTCATGAGAATGAAAAGAAAAAGGAGATTGAAAAGAAAACAAAAGAGAGATTCCTGGATTGTGCTGGTTAATGCCTATTTTCTTGAAAAATTATTCATGGCAAGACTTTTGTTCTAAAAAACACACTAGTTTGGAAGACAAGATGTACACTCATGCCTTCTGGGATTTGCTAGGATTTCCTTATTAGTCACTTAAGACCAATAAAATTAAATGACAAAGGGTTTGGCAGAGATTGTGCTACACTAAGAAAGATTAGTAACTAGTTAGTACCTGAGGTCTAAATGATTAGGCTGTGGGAGAAATCCACAGTGTCAGTTTTGGAAGGAAGACAATATAGAATTGCCAAAGCTACTCCTAAATATGGCATTTAAGAGTCAAAGCTGATTCCTGAAAGTGTTCCTGAGTCATCATTGTAGGTGGATTTCTTCAGTCTTTGATTCCATGGTTCTTAAAGTAGGTGATGTCCCAAATGTTTAGACAGTGTCATTTACAAAGCATAGAGAGTTTTGTGTTCTTTGGTAATACTCCAAAGGAACATTTAAACCACTAGTCATGATTATCTGTAAAACATGGAGTATAAAATGAAAGTGGAGAAAGGGGCAAGATACTGAGCATCTTATACCAGTAAGATTCTGTCATCATAACTTTTCAAGCTAGACAAACTGAACACATATGTAAAGGGCTGGATTTGCTTTAGATTTTGTTTTATTTTAAAATACTATGACTTCCTCTTTTTCTATTTCCACAGACCCTGGCAGGCATATAGCTGTGACTTGCTTCATTTGCCTTATCTTTCATTTGGTTTGCACTTTAGAGGACTTTTCAAAACTCCTTTGCCTTTCCCTACCTAGCATCACAGTGAAAAACAGGCAATTTTATCACACTGTAAGAATTTTAAAGAAAGCTTATAACATAGAATGTGTTTTGCTATAATTCCTAAAGGATTTAGGAATCCTCCTTTTCCCCTTTTTCAAATCAAGAAGTCACTTTGTGAACCATAAACAGAACTCATTCCAAAAAAGATTATCACTGGGCTAGCCAAATAGCTCAGTGGATTAAAGCATCTGCAAGCAAGCTCAGGGGTTGCAGGTTCAATCCCCAGGCCTGTCTTGCTGGCCCTGCCCCTGGGGCACACTGAGACAAAGATTGAGACTGGGCATGGTGGTGCACACCTATAATCCTAGCACTTGGGAGGCTGTAAACAGGAGAATCACTGTGAGTCTGATCTAATAGTGAGACCCTGAACACCCTGTAGACCCTTCCCTAAAATGCAGGAAAGAAAGAATGATTACCACTAAATTTTAGTCCAACTACATATTTATGAACTTGCTACATATAGTACCACATTAGAATCTCTTCTATGAACAGTAGTATGAACACATATAAATGTAGCTCCTAAAAAATTCTCTAAATATGGACTTTAATCATAATCTTCTTTATCCTGAGGAGTAAACAAGGACTTTGCAAAAGATGTTGGCTCATGTCTTGGAAGCATTCTTTGAAATACAAGGTCAGAGTAGAACTCCCAGCATAAGTCACTGGGGTGCTGGCCTCTAGTATCAGAGTATTCTGCCTGAGCCTCTGATTTGTATGTGGTGATGACCTCCCATAGAAATATTTTTCAATCATTGACATTTACAAAACAAGTTCTAGCCACAGAGGGCAAGTCCCTACAGTGCTTTCCTGAATACAAAAATAAAACTGCCTGTGTGATGCTAGCTCCAACATACCAAGCTCCTCTCAAATTGGAAGGCTCATGCTGCAAGCATTTTGCAGAAACATTCGCTAGATAGTAATAATTATAACTAACATTTGCTTTGCCCTTTGTGATTTGCAAAGTGCTTCTAGAAGCTCTTGCAGTGGACATAGTGAGGAGAAGAGAGAAGGCAGCACCATAGACTGTCATTTCCAACTGTCTAGCTCCTGGCCTTTGCTGCAGTGAGCCCCTGCAAATGAGTCTCCTGGAAAGGATTATAAAATGTGGGCTTTGTAATACTCTAAACTACCCCTTTTGTGGTGTCTACTTTTTTCATAAATACATTGAGATGTTATTGTGTTATCAGTTTCAAAATTGAGTGCTAATTAAAATTGAAAATATTTTTATAAATCACAACCAAATAACTAGGAATCTAGATTTCATTTTGGCTTCACATTCAGAACAGTGCTAAGATTGCAAGACTTTTGAGCAAATAGTGAAGTGCATGCTTTTCTGTATATTCAAAAATTATGTTCATTTAATATATTCAGAGATATTTAAATGCTGTTTTGTAAATGCCTTCTATTTTTAAAACCTATAAAGATGAATAAAATCTGTGATCTCTAAAGCCTATGCTCTATTACAGAAGACAAGACATGCACAGTTCTTATATGCAAGATGTCAAAGGTCTAGAAAGATGAAGAATTATAATCTATTTCTTGAGTAAATAAAATTAGAGCTACCCTTACAAAATCAGGTTTGAGCTAGGCCTTCCTTGATAAATAGGTGTGCTTTGAAAGGATAAATGAAAGGAAGTTTTCCAAGGAGTGGAAACAGCATGAAAGATATGGAAATAGGTGGTGAAGAAAGTAGTAAGTTACCCCTGATGATAAGCTGTCCATCATGGTGGAAATATAAATGTATCATGTTAGAGAACCTCATAGCATTCTTGCATGGCTCTGACATTTCTGTGCATACACTAAGAAAAACAATAGCCTCAAATAAAACTGAAATCTAAACATATACTACATTTTAACATAGAATCATACACACATGTGTAGGTATATTTAGCTCTGAGTTTGTGATTATATATGCTAAAAACTCACACACCTAGGTTTGTAGTAATTATTTTGCTGTTATTTTTCTTTTATTGTAAAGAAAGTTTTCTTATATTATAGGTAATGCATCTTCTTAATTTATTAAACCAAAAAAATAAAATAAGCAGCCAAAAATTAAACAACTAAAATAATTATTCACATTTTATGTATATTCTAGCTGTGAATATACATTTATATTTTAATGTATTAGAAGCATTCTTCCTCTTTAAGCATTCTATATAAGGATTGATTTTGTACATAATATTTTATTATATAGCAGTGCTATGATTTATGTAGCTAATTTTCTATCCTTAGACATCTGGGTGGCCTCTTTTTTTCTCTTAAAAGTAGTATTTTGATAAACAGCTTTATATTAAGCCTTTATACCACATAACCATGAATTTTTTCTTATAATAAATACTTAGAAGTAAGATTTCAATCATGCTGTGTGCATATATGTGTGTTTGTGTGCCTGGTCTAATTCTATTTCAGAAATTCATACCTTTCTTGACTCCTACCTGCAGTAAAGCTGCATTATTTCTCAGTGAAAATGGTACAATGTCCCTAGAAGATGGAATAGTCAGAAACACAGTACATCTTTGACATTTGAGCAGCGACATTAAATCACAAGACCTCTGTGCAGGGAGTTCCCCAGCTGATAGATCTTTCGCCCAGAGAACCCCTCCTTCATCCATGAACAAGCATCAATTGCTATTCTCTGCATCACAGATTCCTCTCCATTACAACTTCAGCCTTGAAAACGCTTCTATCTTGATATAAGCCATCTGAAAAGCTACGGTTTGCTGCTATTTTTCATTATGCTGAGACTGATCACAGAGGCATACTGTGGCAATCACAGATACTAACCAGGCGGCAAGGAAGGGCAATTTCATTACAAATGCACACTTGCATTTTATGCTCTTTAATCACTGTTACTGCTCCCCCAAGCAGCACATTCTCCAGCCTGGATTTTGACAATACCTTCTTTGTCAGAGGAATGCTGCAATGTGGGTGAGAGAGAGACACTTATTGCCAGGAACAATTCCGTGGCACCTGACACAGAGGCGGTTTCAAAAGCCTCTGTGTGCATTTACACACGCACCATTGGCACACACAACCTTACTCGAAACAGCAATGTTAATGTAGGTCACGATCCTATCTAGCTCAGTGGTTTTATGTTTTCATAGCCTCTGGATGTTTAATGAGTTTCTTTTTCTGCCCACCTCTTAAGAAAACCTACCTAGCTCTGCTAAAACCCAGGATACAGTGGGAAATGCCTGAGACTCAAAGAAGTGCTCTCTCTGAGAAGTCTGAATGACCCACTTGCTGCACTGTGCTTCTATCTCAAAATATCTATTAACCTGGAGTCACAATTATTGAGCAAGGATCACAAATTAAAGTAAATTATATTAAGTGACATGTAGAAAATTTCTGACCTGTCAGAAATATAGCCAAAGAGAAATTTCTGAACTAGAATGATAAAACAATCAATACCATGGCTAGTAGTTGATTAAGCTTGACTTAAAAGTATATGCCTGGTATAGTACTTACAGAGAATTCTTATTCAAGGTTAGTTCTAAATGGGTATATGCCAACTATTATGAATACCACTTGAAACCATGTTAGCCTAAATGCGCTTTAAATGGTAGTCTTCTTTGTGATAGGTAATGGATGATGGGGAAATCTAAAACTAGGAGGTATAGGTAGCTAACCATACAAGGCAGAATATATAAATCAGTGGTCCAGCAATTCTCCTTGGTGGGAATGCTGCGCAACATCAACACAACAAGCACTAGCCACACACAATAAACACTAGTCCCATCAGAATGGACACTGGTATAAAGAACTGGTACCCACTTATGCTGAGGCACACTGCCAGAATCAGTCTGGCTTGTGCATACATATGTAGATACTGTAAGCCACATTTATTGATGAGTAGCTGCCATATGCCAAGTACTTAAGCTACAACCTGGGAATGCAAAATAGGCATAGAAGAATGTGGCAGCAAGATAGCATTGTAGTACTGGAAGGAATGGAAGTAACTGCAATATCGGTCATTTATTGAGGCCTTACTAGTACTAACGGGTACTCCTAACATTTCTCTGACTATTTTCAACAACCACAGAGTACATTGTGATCAGGTGATGTGAATGAGGCAACTGAAACTCTGAGATATTAAATAACTTGCTCAAATCACTCGAATGGCAGCTACAAGAGTTGGAATCCAGAGCACTGTCTCTTTTAAAAGCCCAATAGTCTCTCTGTTGCCTCATCTTGAAAAATCATAGTTTTTGGCTCTGACTTTAATGGACTACTTCGTCTATTCAGTCCCAGTATTATATAGGTTTCATTAACCTAAAGTCAACATAATAATACTTTTCTAAAGTGTAGCACAGATGAGTTTAAAAGTGGAAATGAGTTAATATGAGGGAGAACACTACTTAGTGGGGCTGGATAGGGCAAGAGCGGTCTGCATGTCTCTGTGTGGAGCACAAGGCTCTGTACTTACTAAGTGCTCAACACATTTTAAATTCATGCAGAAGACTCTTGTCTCAGTTCATGTGCTTTGTTAGCATAGTATGGTCTCCTCTTGAGAAGTTTATAACTTAGTGAGTTGGACAATATTGATACATTAAGGCAGATTAACAATTCTTGCAACCACTACTAAATGCCAAACAGTCACCAGTTCTGAGACAAGTTCCTTGAAATACGAAGTCTAGGCAATGAAGAAAGCAGGTTTCACGTGGGGCTTCCCTTAAACCCAGAGCGCTAGGTAAATCTGAGCTGTGGTTATGTGGAAAAAAGGGAAGGGCGTTCCTAAAAGAAGAAATACATGGCCAAAGTGTGGGAGTGGAATGTGAAGTTTTTGGAAGTTGGTAAATAAATTTCATAAAATAGCAGGAAGGATAAACATTGCAGTCAGGCAGACAATGTCACTTAAAGCACATTAACAAACTTGGTACTTTCAAGAATATAAAAAAAATATAAAAAATAATCCCTCTTATTTCTTTTCTCACAACAGTCCTCTTTATTGAAACAATATGTAAAAGTACCAAATCATACATTTAAAAATGGTTAAGCTTGTTAAAATAGTAAAACAAAAGACACTCAAAATACTCTAGAGAAGTGGCCAGTCTGGACAGAGTGCCCTTTGCCCTACAATCATTTCAATTTTCAGTGTTACAACACTTATCTTGCTTTTTAGTTACACTAGTTGTTTTCTTTCTCCATTTTCTGCATGACCTTGTATACTAAGGAATTTCTTCCTTAGTGGATTTGTTTTTTTATTTTGGTGTTACCAGGGATCAAACTCAGGACCTTGCACTTGCCAGGCAAGCACTTATTCCACTGAGCTATCTCCCTGGCTCCTAGTGGATGCTTTTTGGTATGTGTGACTTGGGGACTGAACCATGGGTCTTTGCCATGAGATATGTCTGTAGAACTTTCATTTTTGTTAGAGAAAGTGTCTCACTGAGTGTAAATTTCCCACGCTGACCTCAAACTGAGGTTCCTAGCTCAGCCTCTCAGAGCACTAGGATTACAAGAATGCACCACTGCAGATGGCTTATTTTCTTATGGTCTTTGTACCTCCAGGATTTAGTACCTAGCATGTGGTATACACTGAGGACATTTTGAGTGAAATAGTGGATGAAAACTTGAAGTAAATTGTATCTAACCCAACACACCAAAAATTTCTCTTGCACTTTATTAACAATGAAGCATAGGTAGGGCTGGTGAAAATAAATAATCCATATGTTTGGGCGTGTAATGGTTAAACAGCAAAACCCAAGTCCTTGTAGCCAATGGGACCTTTTGGTTATACATAATAGGAAGGACAGTAGCACAATCAATAAATTCTGTGCAGATCAGACACCTCTTTTTCCATCAGGTAAATTCAATCTGTAAGAGTGCATTCTCACCATTACTTTAGCACAAAGAGTGCTTACAATAAGACAAGCAGGGAGAGAGACAGAAATGCTTCTTCAGGTAGAGGCAAGAAGCACACAGAATGTTTTGAAATTGAATAAATATGCCATGGAGATAGCCCAGTGGACTAAGTGCTTGCCTGGCAAGTGGAAGGCCCTGAGTTCAATCCCTGGTACCACCAAAATAAATAAATAAATGAAATTGAATAAATAGTCAATGAGAAATAAGAAGTTCACTGCTCTCACTGGGAAGAAAATTCTTCCTTTGTATGCAAGCCCTGCTGTAATATCATTTCAAAGCAGAGAAGCTAAGGTTATAGAAGGAGAGACATCCAGGACCATTGAGAAAATTCAAGGCTATTGGAATTATTAGGCAAGTTTGGTCAATTTATTTTTTCAATTTCTAAGGGAGAAAGATTGGAGTCCGCATTAGAAATACACATGAAAATATGAATAAATACAAATATTTGAAGCTCCAGTGTGCAATCAGTTAGCACGTGGTACTAATATAAATACAAGCATTTGCTCCTGATTGTATAGTCCATAGAATTTGCTCATTATTTGTTTTATACATTGAACAAATTCTCACTGAATCCTTCTATGATCTTTATTGAATACTGAGTTAAAATTTAAGGATTGTCACATTGGTGTTTGGGCTTGTATCTGTCTGGCTGTATCTGATTCTTCACCCCATCTTTAATTCTGCTTTGAAATAGGCTTGAAAACAGAAGGCCCCAAAGTTACACCACATTGATCACTAAGCAAATTGATCAGGGATTTTAAAATACTTCAGAGAAATTACTCTGAAGCACAATGTATTTGGTCTGGGTTAAGGTTAACCTCAGTGGTTCATCTAAGGCCTGAGGTATGACCCTGACACAGGCAACTCTGAGCAGCAGGGTTGGAAACAGTTATTGACATGCTCCCTCTGCTCTGTACCTCACCATAGAGATTTTGAAGTTGTACTTCCATTTCTACATCAAAAAGTGGGCTGCAACAATCAATAACACAATATGGCTCAGCATGCAAGGACGCAGGGGGGTTGTTCATTGCATGCTGTCCCCAGAGCTGGAAAGCAATTGTTCATTCTTTCATTTATTCATACATTCAGTTTTTAATCCTTTGACAAGGAGTTCTAAATTCCTTTGTGTTTGGTGCTAGAGTGATGCTAATATGCAGGACAGACTTGGTCTCTGTCCTTATGGAAGAACAGCTGAATAATGAAAAAAATCACAATTAAACACAAATAAAAATAAATCCTGTAAGTATTTTGTAAAGGGGATACTTACAATGAGGAAAATAATGTATTTTAGAGCTTGAGAATAGAAAATAGAGATGTGGAAAACTTTTGTAAGGAATTGGCATGGATAATGATTTTCAAGAAACTTTAAAAAAGCATTGAAAGTATTACAAGAAAAGGAAGAAATAGCTTAATGTGGACTTTTAATGAATCTTACAGCTTCACTTTAAGTCCAAATTTTCAGAAATATTTTGAGCCACACCCTCAGAATTGCCATTGGACAAAATGTTGGTTAAGGGCTCTGCTTATCAACTTGCCCTTCATTCGTAATACGAACAATGATTTGTAAAGATGGTAAACCAAAGAACATCACAGACCTGCTTCATTGACACAACAAATATTTCATGGGATTGAACTGTGCCAGGCATGGTTTTTAATACTAAGCATAGAGCAAAGAACAAAATAAAATTCTTTCTCCTTGTGCTTTTATGCCAGTAGGAAGAAATAGAAAAGGGATGTGTATGTCAGCTGGTGGTTAAGGAAAAAATAGAACAAAATGAAAGGGAAGAGAGTGACAGAGGCTGTGGTGATCATAAAAGATTTCATAAAGGACCTCATAAGCTTGAGGCCCTTTCTGAGCTAAGTGCTGAGTTAGTCACGTGGATGACTGAGGGAAGACCCCTCTAACCTGAGAGAATCATGTGCACAAAGCTTCTGATATGACAGTGTATTGGTCATATTTGATCGACACCAAGGACGATATTGTGACTGGTTAAGCAAGTGTGAGAAAGGAGGTAGAAGGACCTGGGTACAGAGCATCTAGTGATGAAGGCAAGGACAAGCACGTGCAGGCTCCAGAGGGCGTGGTTAAGTACGAAAGAGATGAGAAAGCCCAGGTGCACGAGCAGGATAGATGCAGATAAAAGAATCTCTGTGGGTACCACCTGATCCATGGACATTGGGAAAAATGAAGAAGTAGAGAAATCTGTTAGGAGATTGTAACAGCCACCTACACTTCTATTATGGTGCGCTATTAGAGGAACAGTTTCCAATATATGGTTGGATGTTTGTGTAGGCTGGAAATGAGTTTGTCTTGTTTACTATTTTCTCACTGCTGGCACAAAATACCAGACACCCAAAATTAAGGAGGGAAAAGTTTATTTAGTTCACAGGTAGTGGAAATTTGAGTCTGTACTCAGCTGGCTCCAAGACGGAGTGGCATATGGTAGAGGGCACCCACACCCATAGTCCTAGCACTGGATCAGGAATTAATCACATGCTCTGGAAGCCTGCCCCAATGACTGCACAAAGCTTTGGGGGGACACCTAGACGCAAATCATAGCAGAGTTGAAGGAGAGTATTAAAGAACAATACCAATGCTTGGGAGTTACTTTTATTGAGATGGAGGATCATCATATCAGACTATATGAACATGTTTTAGATATGACAAGTGTTGTCAAAGCATTTTCAAGATGGCTATTATTTGGATTGGTTCTAAGATGTTCCTGATTGTAAATATCTTTCAAGATAATATAAATTGGACTATTAAGAAGTTAGGAGAAACTAGGGTGCTTGAACATTTTTTAAACTAAGGGTGTGGTTTCCTGTGTAAGGATGATGACAGAATTTTCTCAGAATTTCCTAACCTCTAATAAACATTGGTTTTTTTTGAATGTATTGAAATACTGGAGAGTAAAGGAAGAAATGAATAAATGTATATGATCTTTCTCACTGAAATTAAATACCCTCTGATTCAAATCATCCCCTAATTTACTCTTTGTTCTATGAGCTTCTCTTTCCTCTTCTCAATTACATCTCGATACCAAGTCTAAACTAAAGCTAAAATGGCCGGGGAGATAGCTCAGTAGAATAAGAAGCTGCCTCACAAGTGTAGCGTCCTGAATTCAATTCCCAGTGCCCACACACAAAACATTAAGCCTAAAGTACTTTCTTCACTGTTCTTGTTATCATTGGCAATGATTTATTTATTTACTTGTGTTTGGCCGAAGAGACAGCTCAACAACTAAGCACCTGCCTGGCAAGCATAACGTCCTCAATTTAATTCTCAGTACCAAAAACAAACAAACAAATAAACAAATAAGTAAATAATTTTATTCATTTATTTACTTGTGTTTGTCTGGCTCTCTGTGTAGAAAACAACCCATTTACCATGAACTCCCTGCATTTGTCAGCTTCACCATAGCTGGGTCTAAATACCTGGCACTCATAACATAACCATAAATTAAAGGAGGGGAGTTTTATTTTGGCTTACACTTTAAAAGGGTTCAGTCCCTGGTTTATTGGCTCCAAGGGACATATATCATGGAAGAGGGGCTTGGCAGAAGCACCTCAGGGTAAGCAGAAGCAAAGCAACCACATAGAGCCATAGTGAGAGGCATATCCTCCAAAGTTACACTCTCAGAGATGCAATACTTCCACCTGAAGTCCACTCCCTAAAATCACATTGCAAATTGTGAACTCATCAAAGAACAAATCCACTGATGAGTATAGTATCCCCACAACCCAGTTGCCCTCTGAAAAATACTAGCTCTGAACATATGAGGCTTTGGGGGTCATTTTATATCTAAATCGTTGTTCCACATGACTAGTAGGTGTTTGTGGCTGCTGAATGAACGTATCATACACTCATGAACAAATCTGGAGAAAAACTTAAGATGACTTTGTAGATGTAGGGGAGACCAAAAAGATTCTACGCACTTTTAGCAATGCCAATTTAAGGTTTATAACATAATTACTTCCAAAATGACTTAAACTTTTCCAAAAATTAAAATATATTATAACTATCATAGCATATTTATTTGAAGATGTAATTAGTATATAAAGATGAATAATTCAAAGCCATATTTTATGAATATTAACTCAGCCATGTTCTAGGTTTTCATTGGAGATGTATGCAATTTGTATGTATTATTTTGTAATTTCTCGTTTAACCTGTGCTACTAAGAACTAAATAATTATATTTAGGCTTCATCCTTTTTAGATAAAACACATGTGACCTGTTCATTAGTGTTTTGAATTCATTGTGACAAAAGTTCTTTGTGAATTTTTATCTCAGTGTATTTCTAAAAATACATGTGGAATTGAGAGAAACCAGCACCATATTTTAAGTGAAAGATTCTTGTTATTTTTCATTTATGTATTTGGTACAGGGTCTCACTACACAGCTCTGACTTAGGGTAATCCTCCTGTTTTTTGCTTCCCCAGCACTGGGATTACAGGTGGGGGCAGGGCAGGCATGGTATACAGAACCGATGATTGAATCCTGGTCTTTGACCTTGGCAAAGCAGGCATGTAATCCACTGTGATATGTTGCTGACTCTTTAAATGCAAAGATTCTTATTCGACATTTGGAAAACATAAGATTGCATGTTGATTATAGTACTGATTTGTCATCTTTTGATCAATATTCAACATTCATTGGGTATTCTAAGAATGGTCTTAATGTTCTATGAGAATAAACTACTCCACCAGAAATCTTGATGCTTCTTATAAAATATGTAGACCTTTACTTCTTATAGTATCACAAATAAACCCAAAAACTGGATTGTCACATTTATATGTAGTAAAACACCTATCATAGGCCTTGTACCAAGCAGAACTTCTGATAGAAAATGCAACATTCATTTGTATTAGTCCGTTTTTTAATATTTTATTAATTTTAATGAGAAAAATATAGCAACGAAGGCTGGTGAGATGGCTCAGTGGTCTAAAGCACCTACTTGGAACAAGCTTGGCAAAGCACAGGAACCACAGTTCAATCCCCCAGCACCACATGCCAGCCAGCCC
>NW_004524614.1:12446040-12453132 GCF_000260255.1 Octodon degus
GGGCTGGGAGAGGGTCCTGCCCACGCTGCGCCTGGGCTGGGACTGGTCCCGCCGGCGCAGGGTAGCAGGAAACTCTCTGCACACTCACCGGACCTGGGCAGGACTGCGTCTGGGGTCTCCCGGAACTGGGCAGAAAATCCTACTCCACATATTGTCTTCATAGTAGTTATTCAGAGTACAAGATACAGACATGGTATCTTGTCTAAACATTATTAGTACAAATATTTCTTCTCATTGAACTAAGAGAATGTAGCTGTATATAGTACCTATTTTGCATATACAGGAGTATATTTTTTTCACTGCAAAATCGTCCTTTATTCATATCCTTGTTTTTTGTTTAGTTTTGTCAGAGATGGTTGTTCCATTGCCACTTAAATACTGTAAGTGTGTGAATTCAGCAAAACAACATAGTATAATCCAATAGTCCATAATAGTAGTGGGTTATCAGCAGAACTGGCAATGTCAGAAGTTGTTGACTTGAGCCATTCATAGTTCACCACATTAATATGCTTTTACTTTTTTATTAATTTTATTGAGAAACAAATAGCAATGAGACAGTTTCAAAGTTGATTAGTATGACAGTTTCAATAATTAACATATTGCGTATTGTTGTCTTCACAGTGGTTATTCATAGTACAAGATGCAGATATGGTATCCTGTCCAAACACTATTAGTAAAAATCTTTCTTTTCATTTAACTAAGAGAAAGTAGTTGTATATCTATCCTATTTTGTACATACAGATACAAAATGCTCCTGCATTTGTATCCCCTTTTTTTGTTTAGTTTTGTCAGAGATGGGTATTCCATTGCTATTTAAATATTGTAGGAGTGTGAATTCAACAAAATAATCTAATATAATCCAGTAGTCCATAATGGTAGTGGGTTACCCATAGGACTGGCAATGTCAGAAGTTGTTAACTTGAGCCTTTTACAGCTCAGTGTATTAATATGGCTTTACTTTTTATAACTCGTGTTTATACTTTTCTGCTGGATGGCTAAGACTAAGATACAGCAAAAAAATGTAACTTTTATATCTGAGATGTTCAGTCAAATCCCCTCAGGATTTATCCTGAAACTTTGTAGAGCAGCTCGTAGATCTTTTGTCAGTGTTAGCCATTTTTATGAGTCATGGCCATTGCTTGACCACTTTGCTCTCTGTGAAAGCCTGAGAGAATGTTTTCTCTCCACATGACTCTACTTAGGCACACTCTACATTATTGATCACATTCCTCTATGGCCTCATAATCTTCTTGAACAGTAAATTTGGGACACAACTATGTTACAAGATATTACAGTACAGGCTCTCCTATGTCCTCATTGACCTTGAAGACCTAGGGCCAAAATATTGGCTATCCTTGTAGCTGTTCTTTTTCTATAACTTCTTGGTCTGCAAACTTAAGTTGTTAACCATCCAGAAGAGAAGATTAATGATATTGTTACCATATAACATAGGCAGTTGAGCTTAACATCACTATCTGTCTGAATATCAAACACCTTAGACATAACATAGAACAGGTATTTTCCCACAATCAATTGATATTCTAAACTTTAAATCCCTATAGAATGTAAAAAAACCAATTACACACGTTTACACAGAAATTTAGAAATCTAATCATATACAATATTGTAGCAGGCAATCCTATGACATTATTTTTTAGAATTGAACAACAAAGTGAGAACAAGGAGAAAAGTTAGGAACCATGGCAGGGACAAAACCACACATTTATATACACAAAATGGTTAAGGCAATTGTCCTAAGAATCTCCTTCTGGTTTTTGAAACTAGCAGTTAATTGGTAGAATTCTCACCCTGACTAACTACATATGCTGATATATGTGAACTAAGCAATTACACTGATGATAGTAATGTGTACTACTAAAACCATGCTTGGAATACCTATCATTCTTGTCTACTAAATGCATACTGCTTCTAATGTCATATCAATTATTGCTATACTCTCCTTCAAGTAAATATTTGTCTAAAAATGATAATAGAAGAAAAAAGAGACAAGAAAAAGCGTTTTAGTCCATTTCACACTTCTATAATAGAATATCACAGATTGGGTAATTTTTGAAGGAATATATTTTATATGGTAGAGTTCTAAGACTGGAAATTTCAAAACCAAGGCAACAGCAAGTTTGGTGTCTTTTGAGGGCCCTAGCCTTACTTTGTTGCTTTGAAAGCTGAGATCTCCAAAGTCTGCCTGGCTTATAACTTCTGGCCATGTTGCTGTTCAAGGTTCTGAGTCTTTATCCAGTAACTGGTTCTCAATACCAATCAATCTACAGTTATAGAGCCCTAGCATCCTGTTGTTCCTGAGCTTGACCCTGGTTCTTCATGTCTATATCTCGCCTGTTTGAAAATGTAATGCTGTACCTGGAGGCTCTCTGTTCCTCATCAGAAGTACCTGCATGCTTTCTGCCAACCACTCTACATGTAACTATCTTTTCCACTTGTTTTATTTCAAGGGCACTTAATAAAAATTACTCAATATGTAATTTTACATCTGCTTCTTTCTTATAACTACATATATTTTATTTATTAGAGAATTTCCCTGTACACTGTCTTTTATAACCTAGCCTTAAGAGGCAGAATGTTTTATTTCTAAAAATTCCCTAGTTATACCATTCATTCTTCTATTCTTGGCTATTTAAGTTGTTTCCAAAGTTTTACTACTGCTGCAGTGGCTGAATCTGCATATATATATATATATATATATATATATATGAATATTTTATGTATATGTAAAATATTCCATCATATATACATATTAAACATGTGTACACATATACACACATACATATATACATATACATATATACATAATCTTGCTACCATAAACATTTTTGTACATTTAACTTTTTAAGCTTTAAATCTTTTTCAAGATTATTTTTGGAGGTGTAGTAGGTAGACACAAAGGTATAAAATTTCCTGGGCTACTTAATAAATGTTAGGCTAATTATTTCTAAACTTGGAAACTCGCCCCAATGTTAATGCTTCCTTCACATGCCCTGCCAAAATTCATACCTTTTATAACCCTTCATCACTTTAAAAAATAAAAAAGTGACTACATCTTAATACATATTGAGCAATGTTTTATATTTAACAAGTAATATGCTACATGAATTTAAAGTGATTTGTAATCTTTGTAAGCTATATACTAAAACCAAGAAGTCACTTCTGAGTTGCTGACCTTTCTACAGTCTTCATGTTCCATTAAGTACTCTGATACTTAAAATTCCAGGTCACTTTTAGTCTTAATTATATTTTATTATTCTCCATTGTTGCAGAATGTTTCAGTCAATTTAACCAGAAGGGTAATTCTTCATTGCTTCATTTCCAGTTATAACAATGACAGATTTCTTAAGATGTTATATTAATTTTATAATCATTACGATGATCATTTTACTGGAATGAAAGAATGGATGAGAATGAGATTCTAAGTGAGTGGTAGTTGGGTAGAAGCTAAAGATCCTATTCTCAGATTCAGCAGCAATTATTTTCATTCCACTTCAGAGAACACAGAGAATGTAATGAAACACACCAAAGATTATTAACATTTGCTGTGGTTTCTGCTGCACTGCTTCTGATTAAGCCAAAGAAGCATCCTGGTGTTGATTTTTTCATCATCATACTTGTTTGGTAAGAGAAATGGTCTTTTGGACTCAATATTTTTCTTTTTCCCTTCAGTGTGATGTTGGCTTCTGAGAGGACAGACCAGCATATTCATGTTCTCTATTAAAATTGGTCACATCCTGAAAAGTTGCTTAAACTTGAAATGTTGCCTCCATTAAAGTTTTTATATTTTTTTAAAAAATGATATATACATTTCTCAGTCACTCACAAATGGGCACATTCTTTAGTAAAAATTGAGTCCTAGCTGATTTGACCTCCAAGCACTAAATATATTAGCCAGATAAATGAATTAATGTATAACTGTTGGATGTTTTCCACAGTAGAAGCTTTTATGCCATCTATGAAGAGAATTTTATGCTTCTCTGTAATAACATAATGATTCCACTTGTAATGGTATTTGTCATAGAATATCGAGTGTGTACCAAGCACTGTGGATGTATTTAACTTTTACAACAACCATTTTACAAATAAGGAAACTAAAGTTCAAAGAAGACTAAGTCTGGTCATAGTGACCCAGTACAGACCTGAAACCTTTGCCTGACCATCTTCAAAGGCCATATTCTCAAATGCTACACTTGATGCTTTCAGGTGTAGGTAGCCTGAGTGTTTGGCAATCATTCCCATCCCACACTCTGCTGCCCTCCCTCAGGAGACACACTGTGTTTTCTCCTTAATCTTGAGACATCTAGGTGACTGTTTTCATGAATAAACATAGAAAAAATGACACTGTGTCATTTACCCAAGAGATTGAAAGATTCTGCTCTGACTTCTTGGCGTGCCCTAGACCCAGCTGCTGTAATGTAAGAAGGCCCATGTAGAGAATAGCCAACACCTCCCATTACTGCCCCTAGAAACTTTTGTGCTCTCAAAAGGAGCTATCCAAGGTCTCGTGCAAAATTGCAACAGGGTAGACCAAGCCAGTGCAGACCAAGTCAGGAAAGCAATGTTCCTTTCCTAGGACCCAACATCCCAGAGCACAATAAGTGAGAGATCCTCAAGAGACTGATGTCTCTGGGGATGGACATGTTTAGATCCTGGACTGGTACGTGTCAAGAACTGTGACAACTGGGGCCAAAATCGTCCACAGTTCTGTCAGACCATGTGGGATTGAGCCCCTCTGCTCTGC
Organism: Octodon degus; assembly: GCF_000260255.1. Classification (NCBI taxonomy): domain Eukaryota; kingdom Metazoa; phylum Chordata; class Mammalia; order Rodentia; family Octodontidae; genus Octodon; species Octodon degus. The sequence continues at coordinate 12,450,803 of NW_004524614.1, forward strand.
TTCAAGACACTATCATTCCTTATCTTCGATTGTCCCTACAATTTCCTTCTGCCCATTGGAGTTACAGTGTGCAGCAAGGTAGCAGAAGTTACAGGGCAGATTCAGGGTGAGGAAGACTATATAAGGCTAAAGGAGTCAGGGAGAAGAATCCTGTATCCAATAAACTGTCTTGGGACAGTAGGGAAAATGAGAAGTGGGACTACAGATGGACTGAGGCTCAGGATGCTCGGGATTTCCTCCATTGTCCCTGGTTCTTTACTTGATGCACATAAACTCAAGGATAAAATCATTGAGACTCCTTAGAAGGTAATTATATAGTATTAAACACCACATATGGGGCCTTCTGAGCAAGAAGCCCTATGTGAGGGACCACACTGAGTACATGTGTACCCATAAAACAAGCCCTGGCCATTTTTGCACCAACTACCACTTTGACCCTGGTATAGTCCCAAAACCCTAACAGGAAAACTACCAGGGCAACTCACAGAATCATGGAAGATGAAAAAAAGATGTTGAGATGGATTGCAAGTTGGTACTCAGTATCCATAATGACCTACTGCCACCATCATAAGATTCTGAAGTCATTTATCCTCTACTTTTTTAATTAATGTCTTCTTTAGATATGCTCAATAATTCTTTCATTGTGGTTATCATTTCTTTTTTTTTACCTGAGAGATTATTTCTGATTTCCTGTATACCCATCTGGAGTTGTTTCTTTACTTCAGTTGCTATCATTTCAGAGGTTTCAGGTGTGTGACTTCCAATTTCTTCTATGTTGATGTCTGGACTTGTTCTGGGTGGGCTGAGGACCTGAGATTGCATTTTTGATTCTTTGTCTTGTCATTTTTCTATTTCTGAAAGACCTCTTTATTTTGATTTCTGAGATAATCTTTGTGAAAGTTTGGTAGTAGGTAACTTTATCACTACTATCAAGGCCACTCTAGGAAGAGTCTGTGTGTCAAAGATTCTTGGCTTGGGTCTGTCATAAGACCCTGCATTCCCAATTGGGAGTAAGATATTGGTCTATACTTGGTTCTGTCCTCTTTCCTTAGATGTAGGGATGTGGTGATATTATTCCTTCAGCCCTTCCCAATATTGTTACCCAATAGATATAAGAGCTTAAGGGAGATATGACATCCTAGCCTCAGTAGTACAATTAGCAATGATAATAACATCAAGCAAAATTTAGGAATTGACTAAATTTGGTAAATATTGGTTTTATACTTTAAACCATAGGAGCAAAGTCTATAGTTATATAACAGAACAAATTGTACATTGGGAATTCATATGCAAAGTGTTCCCCCTTGTTAGAGTGGATTTACCCTGTGTTTCTCTGGTCAGGTAAATTGCCAGATTCCAAGTGCTTCACTTTACATAGGGTGATGGGCCAGGAGCCTAGATAGTTGTCCAGAGTTCTGAGCACCTCTGTATTGGTCAGTGCAATGCAGGAGAATGGGCTGTGTCTTGCTTTCTTTTTTAAACTATAATAACATTTAAATAGCATATATATCTGTGTACACATTAAGTATTTATTCATAATGGTGTTACTTAATAGTTCCTGATTATTGGTACATGCTGTGTTTTCCACCTTTGTCTTGTATGTTTCTTTTTTTATTAGCACAAATTTTAAACCAATAGATAACTTCCCCCCTCCAACATACACTAACAGAGAAGTTTTACAGTCTTATTGTGCATGTTATGGAACTTAAAATTTAATGTATTTCTCTTCTCATTCTTGGTTTTGTGTAAGGTTAGGAAAGAAAATATTCAGGAGAAATGAGAAGCAAAACTTTCAGTTATGGCCATCTTGTGAAAAAGAACCAATGTATTTTTTTGGAATATAAATTATATAAAAAGGGACCTAACATTTATCAAGTTTTTGTAATTCTCATAGAGTCTGATAAGTGAATACAGCATCTGAAGAATGCAAAATAATAACAATGTTCTTACAATTGAAAAACCAAAGGCTAAAAATTTCATTACCCCAATATATCATCTAATGTCAGAAGATATAATACAAGTTCTCTATCTGAGTAAGATTGTACTGACTGTGTATGCAATTTAGTCTATTAGTATGCTCCATTATTTTAAATTGGTTAAATTCTTGAATAAAAATCTCCATGTTAGCAATTCCTGGCTAAATTATAAAAAGTAATAACAACTGCATTATCACCTCCCAGGGAGAAGAAGGTTTGTCACAATGAGTAATGTTCTTCCTGCTGAGGTGCGATCAAGCGCACTTTACACATATCTCACACCAGGCCTTAATTTCATTTGAGAGAGAGAGAGAGAGAGAGAGAGAGAGAGAGAGAGAGAGAGAGAGAGAGAGA
>NW_004524614.1:12453232-12458410 GCF_000260255.1 Octodon degus
AGAGAGAGAGAGAGAGAGAGAGAGAGAGAGAGAGAGACACAGAGAGAGGCAGAGAGAGAGAGGCAGAGAGAGACAGGAAGAGACAGTGAGAGACAGGGAGAGACAGAGAGAGACAGGAAGAGACAGTGAGAGACAGGGAGAGACAGGGAGAGACAGAGAGAGCGATTTTCTGAGTTAAAGACCCTTGTGCCCTGCCAATATATTAGAAGCTAGATCTGTGTAGACATGCATTGCTCCAAGACTAGAGAACTTAGTATTTTGAGCACTATAACAGATATTATCATGAACCCCATGTACAGGACTCCAAGAGGCTGAATCAAAAAGGATCCTGGAGCAGAGAGGCAGACGTCATTTGCATTTCACCTAGAGCACTCTGGGAAGGTTCTCTCTGCATACGCACGCTCAAGGCTTTTGTAGAGGATAGAATTCGAGAAAACTGAGTCTCAGAGTTAGGCCTGGAGACACTGGAGTAACATATTTTTTAAAAAGTAGAATAAAAACACTTAACAGGCTATCAACACTTCTAACAAATTTCCATGAATGTGCTTTACCTTTAGGTAAAGGTACAGTGCTATATAGTAAATCTCTAGAACTAACTCGTCTTGTGTAACTGAAACTGAAAATTATACTCATTAACAGCAACTTCTCATTTTTTCCACCTTTAATCTGTGGTAAACACCATTTTACTTTCTATGAGTTTGACTGTTTTAGGTATTTTATATAAATGAATTTTGCATTATTTCTCCTAATCTGACTGTAGAATTTAATTTAGGATAGTTTCCTTGGTGTTCATCTATGTTGTATTATATGGCACAAATTTCTTCTATTTTTAAGTCTGAATTATATCCTATTATGTGTGTATACAAGATTTTCTTTATCCATTCACTCATTAATGAATACTGAGGTTGTCTTCATGTCTTATCCATTGAGAACAATACTTCAATGAATATGAAATTGTTAATACTGCTTTGATATTTTGACCTCAAATCTTCTCATAGGTACTCAGAAGTAAGATTGCTGATTAATATGGCACCTCTATTTTTAACTTTTTCGAGGAACTTTCACAATGTTACCAATAGCATCCAAGTTGTTGTTTGAGTGTTTTCTTTTGCTATAATAGACTATTGGAGGCTAGGTGACTTACAAAGGCTTAGCTCACAGTTTTGGAAGTTGAAAGTCCTAGGTTTCACAGCTCCATTTGTGTGGCCTCTGGAGAGGGCCCCCTTAGAGATATCACTACATGTCAAAAACGAGAAGTAACATAGCCATATGTAGAAGAAGCCAAGCACAGAGTGGTAGTCTTGTTGAAAATAGCTTTCACTAGATCGCATATATTTTGAGATCAGTGTTGTTATCTTCTTGGGGTTTGCCCACGACCCAATTATCTTGATGTAGGTCCAACTCCTAAAAGTTCAATACTGTACAATTGAGAACATGAAACTTATGGGGAAAAATTGTATCCAAACCATAATAAATGTACAGGGCTGTGGGAAACTACCAAGCTGCGCTACACTGAGAAATAAAGCCCCTTGCCTCGATCTTTTCCTGACCTCTCCTTTAATCCTATTCATTGAGATATGCAGAGCTGGCTATAATGAACCAGAAGTTCCCTTAATTGGCTGAAAGGATGTGATCAAGTAAGGTCAAGGAGCCAACTTGTCTTATTACAGCACCTGAGTGAGAATAGTGCCCTGCTGATGGTTGTAATAGGAACTCAAGCAAAAGTTTGTGATATTCCAGGGCTAAGATGGGAGATAACATCTCATCTGAGTTCAAGATACTCAGAATTATACCTTTCTGACAGTAAAGGTGCTAGTCTTACATACATCTAGCTATCCATTGTATTGCTAATAGAGGGCCTCTGTGCCTGGTTCAAAATTGCTCTATGTTTCCTTACTGCCAATGCTTGCAAAGTTTCTTTTCCCTGGGAATCTGCTATTACCCTCACCTACCTCACTGATTGGTACCAATAAAAGTCATGAGCTTTTGGACTCGCAACTTTTTTATTCCACAGAATGCTGGCCATTATAGAACTCCTGCGCTGCAAAACTTTCTGTCTTTGTCTTTATTTTGCATCTATGTATCATATGTCTGGGTGAAAACTTGAACCCTCAGTTGAAGGTGGGGCAGTGGTATAGGGCTGTAATTTTTCTACATCCTCATCACCTTTTACTTTTTGTGATTTTTGAGATAACTATTTTAACAGTTGGGGCTCTGCTTTTTAATTTCCTAGTAATAGTGATGTTAGAAAACTTTACATATACGTATTAACACTGATATGTCTTTTGTGGGAGAAATACCTGTTCAAACACTTTCTTCATCCTTTAATTGGGATTTTTCCCATTAAATTGTAAGATTATCTTATACGTTTTACTCTTTGTTAGATATGTGGTTTGCAAATATTGTTTTTTCTCTATTTCGTTTTTACTCTCTGTATAGTTTCCTTTATGTGCAGAAAGTTTTTTGTTTGACAGTTTTATTTGTTTATCTTTTTCTGCATTATATGTTTCTGTTTTTGCTTTCCTCTATGAAATATTTCCCACAGTATATTTCCCACAAATAGTTTCCTTGTATTTTCTTTTTATCTTGGGATTTTGGAGATTTAGGTGTTACATTTAAATTTTTAGTCTATTTTTCAGTTTATTTTTGTATACTGTGCAAGATTTCACTTTTATTCTTTTGCATGTCAAGTATCCAGGTTTTCCTAACATCATTCATCCAAGAGACTTGCCCTTTCTTATTGTGTGTTATTGATACCTTAGTTGAAGATCAGTTGACTCAATATTCATGACACTATTGCTCAAAAATTTTGTCCTCTCCAAAGCTCATGTTGAAGTTTTATCCATAGTACAACAGTGTTGAAATGCTCTGATGGGCATTATATAGGCTATGAGGAAAACCCTCATAGGTTAATGTCATTATAAAGGACTTCAATGAGCAAGTTGGCTCCTCTGTTGTTTTGACATCTTCTTGTCTTCTTTAATATGAATGACACAGCAAGAAGGCTTTTGCCTGATACTTGCAACTTAACACTGGACTTTTCAGTCTCTAAAACTATGAACCACTAAAGTTTGCTTATTATAAATTATTCAATCTTTGGCCTTCTCTTATAGGCTCTCTATTCTCTTATACTGGTCTATATGTATGTCTATATCCCAGTACCACACTAGTTTCACAGTTACAACTTTGTAATACATAAGCCTCTTGATCTCTTGATTGGTGCCAGCTATATCCAGAATAGAGTTTCCATTATCACAGCCAGAATTATGCTAAACTCATGTAGATGTCACACATTCTTAATCCCAGTATCACATACCCTAGATCCAGCCACTTCTGAGAAGTCCACCTATGAGCACATGAGTCTTTCAGGGGCTATTTGGATACAGCCAGAAAACATCATTGGAATTTTATTTTGTATATTTATTTATTTTGATAAGAATTGAATACAAGGCCTCCTGTAGCTTAAGTAAGTTTTCTGGTGGGTTTGTTTTGTTTGTCTGTTTGTTTTTTACCACCAAGGTATACCTCAGCATCCTTACCATTGGGATTTTGATAGGGACTGCATTGAGCAACACAGGCTTTAAATAATGTTACATCTTCTAATCCATGAACATGGTGTGTCTTTACATTTATTTCTAACTTTTTTAATTCTTTGTCTTAGCATTTTTTAGTTTCAGTGAAGTACTGGCTTTTCTCTTTATTAAATTTGTTCCTAAACTTTTGCATTTAAAATATTTTAAATGAATTATTCCTTAATTTTGTTTTAGTGGATAGAAGCTTGTCTTCTTTTTATATGTTGATTTTGCATCCTACAAGCTGAGTTTGTTTATTAATTCTAGAAGGTTTTATTTAACAGTATCTTTGGGTTTTAGTACATAGAAGACCACAGTATCTGTGAACCGAGGTGATTTTACTTCTTCCTACCTAATTTGGATGTTTTTTATTCCGTTTTGCTGCTTACTAGCTCTGAGTAAGATTTATAATATTGTATTGAATAGAAAAGATGATCGCCTTCACCTTATTTCCAGTCTTAGAGAAAGGCTTTCTGATTTTTGTCATTGAGTCTGAAGTTGACTGTGTAATTTTCTTTTTGTATGTCCTTTATTATGCTGATGTAAACAGACTATTGCAGTGAAATAATGTTGGTGCTTTCTCAGGATCTATTTTAAAAGATTGGAAGAACACAAGGAGGGTAGAGTGTTGAGCGGCAGAAAGAGGGCCTAAGATCCGCTGTGCAGCTGCTAGAGCATGCCAGTGTGGAGAGGACAGAGAGGGGGAGGAGTGGATCCCCTAGATCCAGAAAAGAGCTGAAGCATATTTTGAAGCACACAGAGAGAGTGAAAAGAGAGGCTTCGCCAAGGAGGAGGGAGGTAGCCAACAGCACATTTTCTTTGGGATAGGACTCACTGTGCAAGAGGAACATGTCAAACCTGTAGATATGCAGTGGCTGCTGGTGACTCTAGGGGCCTCCACAGGAAGGCACAGTGGTAGAGGGGAGAGGTGGATGTGGAGGACTGCATTGCTTGGCAGTGACTGCTGAGAGCTTGGTTTTCCCATACAAGAGAACAATGGGCTGGGAGACATTTTAGAGAGCTGATAGAGCTCAAGACTCAGAATGGCTTATGGCCTCCATCTAGTGGCTCCCAGCTAAACTGATGTCCATGGGAGGTGTGCTGATTGTTGTGGGCCAAATGAGTCTGGGTTTAGCCAGAAGGTGCAGGCTCCCTGAGATTAACCACTAATCTGCCAAAAAGCTACTGCTGGATTGCTGGGATAAATGAACATAGTTTGGGACTCTGTCTCTACATATTGTACCAGTGACAACAGAGACAAACCTAGAAGTGGATCTCTCTCTCTCTCTCTCTCTCTCTCTCTCTCTCTCTCTCTCTCTCTCTCTCATTTTTTGTTTTGTTTTTGTTTTTTTTATTTTTTTTCATCATATTCTTACCTTGTTTTCATATGAATGTGAACATGGTATCTAGCATGTTTGTGACTATTGGTCTTTTCTGTTCTTTTTATCTCTTTTTTTTTTCCAAAGTTTTATTGACAAACAGATAGCAATGAGACAGTTTCAAATCATATCAGAAGGACAGTTTCAACAAATAATACACTGCATATATTCTTCTTAGTGATTAATTGCTGTACAAGATGCGGACTTGTGATCCTATTTACAAACAC
>NW_004524614.1:12465065-12472621 GCF_000260255.1 Octodon degus
GGCGCAGGGTAGCAGGAAACTCTCCGCACACTCACCGGACCTGGGCTAGGACTGGGTCTGGGGGCTCCCGGAACAGGGCAGAAAATCCTACTCGGCGGGCGGGGTGGGGGAGGCACTGCGGAGTGGTGGGGGCGGCCCGAGGGGCTGGGAGAGGGTCCGGCCCACGCTGCGCCTGGGCTGGGACTGTTCTTTTTATCTCTTCCTTCTCTCTTTGTCTCCAGTTTTGTGCAACAGTTTTTCAAAGTTAGCATGATTCCCTTTCATCTTTCAGCCTTACTTCTAATCTGTTTCTCTTCTTCTACTTCTCTATTTCTTCAAACACGTTTTAAATTTTAACTCTTGAGGACAAAATTAACATATTAAGAACTTATAATCTACATATAATATCTAAAAATTTTAGACTTTGTTATATAACCACAATTCTAGTTCATATGATTAAAAGTGACAAATTAATAGTTCAGTTTGTCATTTACTAGGCTATGTTTGATTGCCAATGGTATCATTATAACCAAAAGTGACATAATTGTTCTCAAGAGCTATTCTTCTTTGTATTCCAAGGCTGAGATTGACTAAGGGTCACATAAAATACCGTGGCATAGTGCCAAAGATTCAGGGGCTAGGCCAAATAGGCAGCAACTTCTTATCTCCAACAAATAAAGTGGTAGGATGTCACAACATTCAAAAGCCCAAAAACATTTACACCTGCAAGATACCTCAGAAAAATTTTCATTTTCTAAGGGCTGTAAATACTAGCAATGAAGCAACCTACTGTTTAATTCCTAGTGGAATTAAACTAAAAAAGAAGGGGCCAGGGAGATGGCTCAGTGGAATAAGAGCTTCCCTGGAAAGCACAAGGGTCTGAGTTCAATCCTCGGCTTCTCAAAAATAAATAAATAAATAAATAAATAAATAAATAATAAAAAGCAAGAAAGAAAAAAGAAAATATGAAGGTGGTTCACATCATTCTTAGCACAAACCCTCAAGACAAGGAGAGCTTGGAGTGACATATTTCAAGTTGTAAAGGAAAACAACCTTCAACCTAGACTGATGTACTCTGCAAAACTATCTTTCAAAAGTGATGGAGAAATAAGACACTTCCATGACAAATAACATCTGAGTAAATTTATGACCACCAAACTAGCACTCCAAAATTTTTTGAAGGACATTCTAGAAAGAGATAATGAGTACTACCACTCCACGAATCTCAGCAGAAGGAATCCACCACGTAAGGCAAACATGTAAACAGAAGGAGGAGAAAAAGGAGGGCTAACAATAGGAAAATGACATGACAAGGATAATTCCATACATATCAGTTATAACCATCAATGTTACTGGTCTTAATTAACCAATCAAAATATAAAGACTGGTAGAATGGATCAAGAAAGAACATGCAACAATATAATGCATACATGAAACACATTTAATCCAAAAATTAATTCATGCACTGAAAGGAAAACAGAAAAAATTACTTCATGCATCAAGAACCCAGAAGAAATCAGTGTAGCTATTCTCCTTGCAGACATAGTGAATTTCAAGACAAAACTGAATAAGACATATAAAGGAGGTCACTACATTTTTGTAAAGGGAACAATATTTAGAAAGTGATAAAAATAATAAATACATTTGCAGCAAATACTAGTGCAGCCAACTATATAAAACAAAGATTAATGAAAATGAAAAATCAAATAAGCACTAATACAGTTGTTTTGGGGGACTGTCAGTATCACAGTGTTCAAAAAGACAGATCAACTGGACAGAAAAGCAACATTAAAATATTAGAACTGAGCCAAATTTTTTAGCAAGTGAACTTAGTAGAAGTCTACCATCCTATAACATCAGAATATATATTCTTCTCAGCTGCACATGGGATTTTTGCCAAAATGGACCACATAATAACCTACAAAACATACTTAAATAAATGTAAAGGAATTGAAATTATCTCATAGATATTACTAGACCCTAGTGCAATGAAACTGGAAATCAATGGTAAAAGAAACCACAATAACTTCATGCACACATGAAAATTTAATAGCACCCTCCTGAACAACCAATGGGTCACAGAGAAAATTAAAAAGAAATCAGACAGTTTCTACAATGAAATGATAATGACACTACAACCTACCAGAACTTATAGGATACAATGAAAGCAGTCCTAAGAGGGAAATTTGTAGCCATGAATATCCAAGTCAGGAAAATAGAGCAAGTGCAATTAAACAACTTAATGCTGAACCTCAAACTTCTAGAAAAAAGAATAGGCTGAGCCTAAAGCTTATACAATGGAGGAAATTATAAAGATCAGAGCAGAAATTAACATACTGGAGACTGCAAAAACAGTGCAACAAATCAATGAATCAAAGAACTGGTTCTTTGAAAGCTTAAATAAAATTGACAAACCATTGTCTAAACTTATCAAAAAAGGAGAGAAAAGATTCAAATCTATGCAATTTGTAATAAAAAGTGATATCACAATGGACCCTGCAGAAATCCAGATGATCATGTATACTTATGTTGGTTTAGAAGTTTAGAATAAATTGACAGGATCCTAGACATGTATGAGTTGGCAAAGCTTATTCAAGAAAGTATAAAAATCCTAAAGGAAAAAACATAAATCAATGGCATCAAGGATTTAATTAAAATATCTACCAACAACAAAAAGTCCAGACAGCAATGGATTCATTGCTGAATTCTACAAGAACTTTAGAGAAGACCTAGCATCACAATTTCTAAACTCATTAATGAAATTGAAAGGGAAGCAGTACTCCCAAAGTCATTTCTAGAAGCAAGCATTACCTTGCTATCAAAATCAGAGAAGGATAAAACTAAGAAAGATAACTAAAGCTCAATCTCCCTAGTGAACATAGATGCAAAATTTCTCAATAAGAAACTGGCAAGTAGAATTGAGCAAATCATCAAAGAGATTATACAACATGAATAAGTGGTATTCATCCGTGAGACACAGGGATGGTTCAACATACATGAATCAATAAATTTAATATACCATATTAACAGAACCAAGGACAAAAATAAGTTCATTTCAGAAGATGCAGAAATAGTTTTGACAAAGCGCAGCATCCATTCCTGATAAAAGTTCTATAGAAATTTGAAATAGATGGTCTTTGTCTCAATCTGGTAAAATCTATCTATGACAAACCAACAGCTAACATCATACTAAATGGACAAGAAATAGAAGCTTTTTCTCTAAAATGAGCAACAAGACGAAGATGTCCACTGTCTCAACTCTTATTCAACATAGTCCTGGAATCTTTACCCAGAGCAATTAGACCAGATAAATAAAAGGAATAATTGCAGGAAGAGAAGAAGTTAAATTACCATTATTTCATTTGACATGATATTGTATATAGAAGACATCCCAAATACCACTAAAAATACCTAGATTTAATAAGCAATTTCAGTAGCATATCTGAATGCAAAGTTAACATTCAAACATCAATAGCATTTCCTGTACATGAATAACAAAATCACTGAAAGAGAAATTAGGGAAACAATGCCTTTCAGAATGGTGTCCAAATAAAATGAAATACCTAGGGACCTATCAAATGAGGAATGTAAAAGACTTTGCACTTAAAAATACAGTACTCTGAAAAAAGTAAATTGAAGCAGTTATCAGAATTAGAAGGATATCTGGAAGAATCACTATAGTAAAAATAGCCATATTTCTAAAACTGACATACAGATTTAATGCAATTCTGATGCAAAATTCCCATAGCATATCTCACAGAATTAAAGAAAATAATCCTAAAATTCATTTGGAGTGAAAAGAGACCTATAACAGCAAAGACAATTCTGGGCAATGAAAGCAAGGTGGAGGATATCTCAGTCCCTGGCTTGAAAGTGTACCCCAAAGCTACAGTCATAAAAAGAGGATAGTATTGACAACAACAACAAAAAATCCCTGAAGATAACTGGAACAGATTACAAATTGCAGAAACAATTCCAGACATGCTCAACCACTTTATCTTTGACAAAAGTGCCACTAAATGTAAAAATCCATTTAGTGGAAGAAAGATAGCCTCTTTCATAAATGGTGCTGGAAAAACTGGTCTTACACATGCCGGAGATTAAAACTGAAACCATATTTTTAACCATGTACTAAACTAAATTTAAAATCAATTAAAGATCTAAATATTAAAACAGAAACATTAGATCTCATAGAAATACAATAGATAAAAGTATTGAAATCACTGGGCTAGGCAAAATGTTTATGAATAAATCCTGATTGCACATGAACTATCACTAGGTATCAACAACTGGGATCTAATCTTATTAAAAAGCTTTTGCACAGCAAGAGAAACCACAAGCAGAGGAAAAAAACAACCCACAGAATGTGAAAACAAATGTTTGTCAGACAAAGAACTAAAAAATACCAGCCCTCACAAATTTAAAGTCCCAATCCAAGATGCGTCTGAGATTAATACATCACTACCACTGTTATCCTTCTATTATCTTGTTTGAAATTATTTTTATATAAAAAATAAAATATCAAATGATTTTTAATATTTAATTCTGTTTATATGCTGCATAACATATATTAAACTAATATGTTATAACATATTTTCATCCCAGTGATAATGAACATTTAATTTTTGAATATGATTCTTTTAATGTATTGTTTAATTTTATTTATTAGCATTTTTTGAGGATATTTACAAATATGTTATCAAGTTTAATACTGTGTAGTTTTCTTGCAGTATCCTTTTCTAATTTTCCTTTGTAGGTAGTGTTAGCCTAATAAAAAAAATTTGAAAGGGTTGCTCTTCAGGGTTTTGGATGGTTTTCAAAGGAAGTGGTGTTGTTTCTTCTTTAAGTTCTAGTAGAATTCACCAGTGAATTCACCTTATTTGTAGGGAAGGTTTTTCGTTTGTTTTAATATATCACTGATTCAGTCTCTTCAATTGATCTGCTTGGATTTCTCATTTCTTTTGTGTGTTTAGGATTTAGTTTGGTAGGTTCTATGTTCATAGGGTTGTAGCAGTTTCTACTACAGCACCAAATTTGTTGGCTTATAAATGTTCACAGTAGTCTTTTACGATGCTTTTCATTTCTTTGATCCGTTGTAATGTCTCTTTCATTTCTAATTTATTTTTGGGTCTTCTCTTTGTTCTTATAGTTAGTCTAGCTAAAAGATTTGTCAAAAGTGTATTTTTTATAAAACCAACTTTTTATTGATTTTTAATTTTTATTCTATTTATTTATGCCCTATTTTTATTATTTTCTTCCCTTTTTATACATACAGGCTTAGATTTGTAGTTAGGTTATCTACTTGAAATCTTTCATCCTTTTTAATGTAGGCATTTGTCATCATAAGCCTCCTTCTATATTCTACTTTTCTGAATTCTACTCTTTCTGTATGTTGCATTTTTGTTATTGACTCACCTTCCTAATTTGCTTTCATATTTCTTGTTTTAGCCTTTGATGATTCAAGGGATATGGTTTATCTTCGTGTATTTGTGAATTTTTCAGTTTTATTCCTGTTATTTTGTAGTTTTATAATTGTCAGAAAAAATATTTGATTATGGTTTAGATTTCCCTATATTTTTAAAACTTAATAGTGGCATAATATGCAATCTATAATCTATTCTGCACAATTTCCCTTGTGTATGTCAAAAATATGTATTCTGTTCTTGTTACATGAATACATTGTTCTGTATATATTATGTTCATGAATCTGTAGTGTCATTCAATTCTCCTATTTCCTTGTTTCTTTCTTTCTGTCATTTTTTTGGCCTGGATGTTCTTTCCATTATTGTAAGTTATATATTGAAATCTCATACAATTATTGTTTCATTGTGTTTTTGTCTTTTATTCTACAAATGTTTGCTTTATACATTAGAATTTTCTAAACCTTTTATCTTTATACAATAGTTTTCTGTTTAATAGCTTTGGATTAAACATACTATTTTTCTTTTTAATATTGATATATCTACTCCTTTTTCTTTAGCTTTAAGTTTTATTCAAAGTCTTTTGCAGTCTCTACACATAGTTTATGTGTGTCTTTCTAGTTAAGAGAAGTCTCATGTAGATAACACAATTAAAGCTTGATTTTTAATCCATTCAGCCACTCTATGTCATTATTTAAAATTTATTTTTTACTATTATTATTTATTTTAAAGAAGAAAAACAGGTTAGGAGAGTTATAATAATTAATACATTGCATATGGTTGTTTTCATAGTAGTTATTCAGAGTACAATATATAGGCCAAACCTCTTGTCCAAACAATATTAGCACAAAACTTTCTTTTCAATGAACTAAAAGAAACTAGTCGTGTAGCTATCTTCACTATCTTGTGTATAAATATATATTTTTCTTTTTCCCTTTCTTCCTTTATCCTTTCATTCAATTTTTTTCTTTTGAACAGCTTCTTCCCAATTCATAATACTGTACATTTTTTATCTTACTTACTTGTTCAGTTTATCACATTAGTTAGACGATACAATGTTTACACATATAGGTCTGATCTATTTCACCTGGAGTATGACCTTGAATTGCATCCATTTACACAAAAACGTCTCCAGTTTATCCTTCTTTATAGCTGTTTGTCCTTCATCTAGTTTATCCTTCTTTATAGCTTCATAGCTTTTTAATGCTAAGCCTAAACCTCACCCCTAAGCCCTAACCTCCATTATAGGAAAACCCTCACCTTTTTTATCTATTCCTCAGTTGATGGGCATTTTGGTTGTTTGCAAGCATTCAGAATTAGAAATTGTGCTGCATAGACATGGGTGCACATATATGGCTGTGGTATGATGTTTTTAATTCTTATGGGAAGATATCCAGAAGGGGAATAATTGGGTCAACTGTGACCTATAGTTCTGTCTTTTTAATTGAGAAATTTAATTCATTGACCCTCCAAATAATAACTGACACATAAGGGTATATTACCGTTATTTATTTGTTTTCTGTACTGTAATTCTTTTTTTTACTGTCTTGGGAGTCATTCTTAATAACTTGTTAATTTTTTTCATAGAAATTCTCACATGTTTCACTAAAATTTTATACTGGAATTTAAAGTGATTTACAGTAACTACTGTGGGATTACAATAATACTAGAACTTAAATTGATTCATGAATAATTCTTAAGGTATTACAATATTCTGAATTTATCTATATATTTATTTATATTTGCCAATGAGTTTTATACTTCTATATGCTTTTCTATTGTTACTTAGCAGGTCATTTCAACTGAAAAACTTTAAAATTTCTTGTAAGGCAAATCTACTGTTTATAAACTTCCTCAGTTATTATTTGTCATGGAATTTCTTTTCTCTCTTTGCCTTTAGTACACTTTATCTGGGAATCATATTCTCCACTGGCAATTTTTTTTCATTGTTTTTAGCACTTTAAATATAGTGTCTCACACTTTTGCCCCTCAGTGATTTGAACACTTTTATTTTATTTTCGAAGTTTTATTGATAAACAGATAGCAATGAGACAGTTTCAAATCCAATCGGAAGTACAGTTTCAACAAATAATACACTGCATATATTCTTCTTAGTGGTTAATTGCTGTACAAGAAGTGGACTTGTGGTCCTATTTA
>NW_004524614.1:12476939-12494921 GCF_000260255.1 Octodon degus
ACTCATTCTGTTTGGTGTTCTTGTTATGCCATAGGCTTGGATATCTATTTGTTTTAGTTACTTTCTTCATCATTGGGACAAAATACCTAATATTTGAAACATAATGGAGGTTCATAATTTTAGAAGTTTCAGTCCATATTCAGCTGGCTCAACGCAGGAGCAGCAGAGTGGAAGAGCCTTCTATAGAGGAATGATGCTTATTTCATAGTGACCAAGGAGTAAATACATAAGGGAAGAACCAGAAAGGAAGACATGCATGCCAGGTCATTCTTCCAGTGAGTAGTTTCTTCTGAGCAGACTCTACTCCTTACAGCAGGACATTTACAATACCTACCTAATCAAATTGCCTTCAACAAGTTCATCTCTGAATAAATGAGTCCTTTAGTGGCCATTGTAGATCAAATCCATAATGATATTCATTTCTCTCCTTAGATTTTGGAAATTTTGAGCCATTATTATTTAAACAACTTCTCCTTTTCCTCCTCCTCCTCTTCCTCCTCCTCCTTCTCCTCCTCCTCTTCTTCCACCTTCTCCTTCTCCTCCTCCTCCACTTTCTCCTCCTCCTTCTTCTTTCCCTTCACCTCTCCTGTCCTTTTACAATATTTTTTTTTTTTTTTTTTTTTTTTTTGAGGAACTGGGGATTAAACTCAGGACCTTGCAATGTTCTTAATGGCATATAGATACACTTGATGATGCCCCATAAGTCCTTTGTGATTTCTTCACCATATTCATTGTTTTTACCTTTTGTCTTTGCATTGTATAATTTCAATTCATCTTTTTAAAATTAAGATTATTGGTATATTTTAGATGTGCATAATGATCATATTAACTATAGGTGACTTATACCTGTACATAATAGATTTTTATTTTTACTTTCATTTCTTTTTATGTGTTTAGTACAGGGTCTACAGAGTCTACAGGGTCTCACTACAGAGATCAGACTTGTAGTGATCCTCCTGTTTTCAGCCTCCCAAGCATTGGGAATACAGGTGCGTACCACCATGCCCAGTCTCAATTGCTGTCTCAGCACACTCCGAGGGCAGGGCCAACACAGCAAACCAAGGATTGCCCTCTCCTCTCTTCGACCCTTCTTCCCTCCTTACTTACAATGCTTTGCTTCCATTTTATCTTTTTTTAAACTGCATTTTTCATTTTCCCTTCTTTCTTTTTTCCCTCCCTCATCCCAGTTTATTCCTTTCAAACAATTTCTTCCCATTTCACCATACATGTTGTAAATTCTGCACATTTTGGTCCCTATTTACCCTTTTGGTTTCTTACACCGGGAAGGCAATATGACTTTTACACATATGAGTTCAATTTATTGTCCTTAAGTATGTGGTCTTAAGTAGCATCCACTTACCCAGAAACAACTCAGATTTATCTTTCTTTATAGCAGAGTAGTACTACGTTTGAGTTTGTTATTCCCTTCTGATTGAACAAGTGTGCTTTGGAAACGTTTTAGTGATTTTTTAGTTCATTATAATTTTATTCAGCTTCAAAACTCATTATTGATAATTTTAATGTGCTCATATATAATTTTCCTGATTATATCATCAATCTGTTCTTTCTTGGAGGTGATTTTTAAGACAATTATTTATCATTTATTCAGCCAGTTTGTAAAATTCTATTTCTTAAGATATATCACTGAAGATTTATTTGCTTATCTCTTTGCATCATGTTTTCTTGCCTCCTCATGACCCCTGTCGCCCTGTGCATTGCAAGAATCAGCCCTTCTTTCCTGTCTTTCGGTCTGACTTTTAAGGAAAGATGCTTGTCATTCACCCACCTAGAGATTTTAGTAGCTTGGTAACCTTTTCTACACTTTTATATTATCTGGATTTATTTAAACAAATTAATAATAGAAGTGGTTTTCTAATTTCATTATTTTCTTTCTTCCTTTTTACTGTTTTTTAGTAATCTATAGTCATTTGATCCCTCTGGTGTTCTGCTACCCTGCAGACCATGTGTTGGAGGCATTCTCTCTTTACTTTTTACTTTTCCCCTGAAGCTTGAGTATGTGCTTCTCTCAGCCCCACTGAGCTATGCTGGGTGCAACAGGCCACCTGTCCTTTTTTCCATTGTTGCTACATGCTCCCATCAGAACATAGGAGTTCTGCTAGCACTGTGGGAAAACCGTGACAGAAACTGGCCTCTAGTGTAGGGTTCTAAAAGGCCAGGGATGCTGATGGCATACTTCCCTTCCCTTTATCTTTTATAAAAGGGGAGCCTGAAGTTTTGTGCCTTCCTTCAATATCCCAAAAATGTGCTTTCCAGAGTGGGCTGCCCATACTTTTCTCTTTAATATTAACTTCTGGGTGTTTGATCCATGCTGTCTCTCAGTGCTTCATGAAAGGCCAGGTAGAAGCAGGCTGAGCAGGCACTGTAAGGCCACAGACCCTGGAAGCAATGTTCTCATACTCTGAGGCCCTACTGCAAGAGAAGCCTTGCTTTCTTCAGCTTTTCTAAATCTCGCAGAGCTGTGCCAACTGTAGTGGACCTTTACCCTTTTTACTTTAAGCCTAATTGTGCCCAAGCATCTGAGTTACATTAGTCCTCTCAGTGCTGTGCAGAGTGAGACAGAAACCTGCTCCCTGGTTGTTGAGAGGCCAGGAATATAAGAGACATTTTCCAGTCTCTATCCACTGAGCTCTTGAGAAGTCATAGACCTTGGTGGTCTCCCTTGTCATCAAACTTTGTCACCTTTGAGAAAGTGATCATGTAAAGTGAAATTATTCCTCCTATCCCTTTCATCATGGCTTTTGCTATTTTGTGCTTAACTGGAGTAATGCAATTATTAGCTAGATTCCAAGGTACTAATAAATGCATTTTGATCTATGTATTGCTGTTATTGGTTTGTCAGGGTTGGGGGGGGGAATGGCTGGGATCTTTCTATTTCAACATTTTGTTGATGTCACCCTGAGCACTAAGAATATTAGCTCAGGGAATTAAAGTGCCTACTTAGGCAGATGCAGGGGCCCAGGGTTCGATCCCAGCATGCCACACCGGCTCCAAGTCGGGGGCACGCTGAGACAAAGATTGAGACTGAGTGTGCAGGTGCGTACCTGTAATCTCAGCATTTGGGAGGCTTAAAAGCAGGAAGGATCACTACAAGTCCGATCTACACAGTGAGACTCTGTAGACCCTTTACTAAGTACATTTTTAAAAAAAGAATCTTATATGAAGAGAGAAAAATCGCTAATTTCAACTCCCACAGGATATTCTCAATGGGCAGGAAATTCCCATTTATGAAGTAGTGATCAGACACGCCATTCACCCCTTTTGCTGTGGTTCTAAGAGATCATATTTCAAAGTACTAGGAAGGAGTTAACTTCAAAAAGTTGAAATGCCAGGCCTTATTTTGTGAAAGTCAACAAAAAAGGCTACATGAACACCCACATGGAAAAAGAACCTGCCTGTAATGTATTGGGATAAACTGATGTAAATCTTTGAAGTAACAAAAATAGGCATGTGCTGTTGTGGGTGGTAAAAGAAACAGCTGCCTTTTAAATAAGGACAGAAAGGCAGGATGTTTGGCATCAGTGAACCTAGTTTGGAACCAGAGAGATGCGGAGCATGTAGAGCTGGTGTGTGTAACACTAGATCCATTTCGTATCGGGTACCAGACACCACAGAGCTATGGCCACAGGCTCAGTGTTCCCAGGTTTGTTGTCTTGGGAACAGTTAGACCATTCTTTTGAGTGCCCTGACCTTGCCTTTCTTTTTCTTCTCATTGCTGTCACAGCTGTTGTGGCATAGACCCTAAGAGGGCAGTGGCCACTTTGGAAAATCAAAGCCAGAAAAACACTGTGTAAGAGATCTGTCCAAAATCAGAGTCGTTCACCTACAGAATGATGACTAACAAACACATCACACTACTTGTGGAAAACTTCTGTCATACATTTATGATCAGAGATACACATTTAGCCTAAGTACTGCTCTAAAACTGTCCATATCAGTTATCAAGGGCTGTCCAATGTTAAGAAAACCATCAGTGGCTTTTTACTTTTTCTGAAAAGCATGTCCATAATGATCTTTATCACACAAAGCTAGAGCACAGATGAAATAGATCAGACATAGCATGACTTTAGTAACAGTCTAATAGATAGAAGAAAACAATGGTTATTTTTGGTGTTAGAAAAAAATAGATTTGATTTTAGTTGTACCATTTTTGTGTATCTGAGAAGGGTGATCCTTCTCAGACTTGCATTTCAGGTTAATGATAGCCTTGTCCAGTGCAGCTTTCAAAATTCTCAGGGTGCAGGATAATGATAGTGGAAGTTGAAGAACTAAAGACAAGAGTCAGAATACAGAAAGCTGAGGTCAGGTGGAGCCCACTCTCTTGATGGGAGAAAAGAAACTGCTCAATGACTGCAGTACATTTGTTTATACACTCAGATGATTGATGTAAGGTGACACTGTTATATCTACCAACTTGTTTTCTCAGCTTGCCTCAAGTACCAGTTTCTTTGGGTTGTAGCAATTTGTTCATGTGGCTCACCTTGGGCACTTTTTGTTCTTGAGACTGGCTGTATTCAAGCCCCACATGTGTGATCGAGATCCATCTCCAGTTTTAGGTGCTCCCCACAAGTATCTACCTCATAAAGTGGGATACCACATTTAGTGAAATAAAGACACATTAAGAACTTTACCAAATATCTCACATATGGTAGGAATGGAAACCATGTTAATTATGATCCCTAGTTTATTATTATTATTATCACTCACTAACCTTTGTCCTATATAAATTACAAATGCCTGGAGGGAAAAGTCATATTTCATAGCTTTTTATGACCATCACAATATCAGAAACAGCACAATCATACATGAGAATAAATGGTCTCTATACCTCAGTGCATGTACAGAGAAAGGCTGGTTTTGTACCATGGTTTCCATTATTGCGTGAATATAGAAAACTGAAAAATGTTTATTTTACTCTTCTGCCTGTCATCTCCTACAATATTAAATTGTGATTGGTATGTTTATAAATTATCTAAATTATAGCAATTATAATCGTACATCTCTACTATTGATCTGGTCTTCCTTAAAATTACGTCTTTCTCAATTGCCTACATTGGAAGCATTCAACTGACCTTTGATTAATCTCAAATAAGATTTGATATAGTCCTAGGTTTTAAATGAAGTTAGCTCAAAATTTTACTTATTCATTGCATGTCATTTAGTATTCTACCCTTCTAAACATCTTATTTTCGAATCAACCATATGGAATTTTGATGCAAAGGCTTATCTTAATTCTGAGCTATTCGATAGCAGAGTAATTACTACAAAGCCATCAAGTATCACCAAACAATTTGCATCTCCTTAGGGAGTAATTTTCCTGCAGGACAGATAGCAGTTGTCAACGGACTAAGAATAATTTTGTTTACAAGCACAGATTTAGAAACCACTAAACAAGTATGAACATGCACTGGAGATGTGACTTTCATTCTTAAGTCTGACTTTAAATCATTATGATTTGCATGCTTGCAATGGAAAAATAAAAGGATTTCAGCTCTTCTGATGAAGAATATGAAATGGCTCTCGACAGTTCTTCTCAACCCATTAATGGGCATGTGTGACACAGGCTTTCATTTTGTTCTTGTCAGCTTGATTCTAAAAGTACTCATAATCAGAAAAATAATACTATATTTTTTCCTTAAACTAATTCAGTTTAATTCAAACCAATTCAACAACCGTGAATCAATCACATTTTTATGAAAGACACTATGCATAAAGCCTTAAAAGTATATTTTTATTTTCACAATATTTTAATTTTTTTGCCTCTTACAGTGCAGCAAGACACCAAAACACTGACATGTAGACTTTTGATAGCAGATATTTTCTCAGTTGCTTGGTTACTCCTTCTCACATGAGATACTTTAGATTAAAAAATTCAATTTATTGCTTGAAAATCTCAATTTATTCCATCATGAGCACCAACACTGTTGTGCTGTTTGACTCTGTAGAAATAATCTTTGGCATTATAAACATTATGAGTTTGTCCATTAATAAATTGCCCTACTAGAAACAGCATAAATGATTTATCTCATCAGTGCCTGTGATGTTGCTGAAATTGACGTTTCATTATAATTTCCTGCACTGGAATTGCCTTCAAAAATAAAATAAAATAAAATAAAAGAAATTTGAGTATAAGTCATGGATGAGTATAAAATGTTTTGTGTTTCAAATGTTAGACAGATATAATATCGGCACCTTATTAAATACAGTTTTTACATTCCATCTAGGTACCTCCTAGTCATTTAGCCTTTCACTTCTGTGTGGTTTTGTATTTTATAACATTAATTAAAACACCATCATGCTGAGAGTTTCTTTGCTTTCCTCAGTGACTTTTCCTGGAATTGATGTACTTTGACAGACTGAAGCTATATTGCAGTAGTTATAGAAATAAAGCTGAATTGGATATGTTCTTATTCTCTGGTGATTTTCAATAGCTAAGTACTTTATCTGAGCTTACATGATGGTTGTCAGCAAGATTGTTACCTGAGATGAAGAACACCTCATCCACAGAGATGATATAATGGAATTATTTAGCTGACAGTTAGCTGTGCTTTCATTTTTTTAGTATAATGCTGTATCTAATAAAGTGAGAAGAACATATTTTACATCTGTAAGACCAGAAATTTTTAAAAAAAGATCATTAGGGTAAACATCCATCTACATAATATCACATACAGATTATTATTCATATTCAGATTAATTGTTCAGATAAATGAGTAGGTAGATGAATGGGTCATTTATAGCTCAGGAATCCCACTAGAAACTGTATCTTGCCCAAATTAAATGATTATAATTATTTATTTCATAAGTACATTTTAACAATGTTCATAATAATATTAAGATAACTTTGAATAAATGAATTTTTGCAAATCAGTGAGGTTATAGGATTTCTATTGTGATTGTTGCAACTATCAATTTCAATTGAACTTCAGTCAACTATAAAAGTGTCTCAAAAAGAATGAACACCAGGATATTCCCAATTCATTTACTACATAGACACAGAGCTAAAATGAAGGCCACTTGTTCTCCTTCTCTTGCTTCATCTACTAATCTGTCAATGTAAGGAAAAAATCTCTTAATCTCCTATGAAGTTAATTTTTATATAGTTTTCTGGTTTAGGAAATTCTATATATCTATTCCTTGGTCAATGCTTTTGTTATTGTTTTGTCCTAGATATTCCAAGACATTTGCAGTATGACCTTATGGTCATTTACCGTATAATCATCATAGCAGGCTAGGATCATGCTACTGAAAGTGATATTTTACTAAGGCATAATATTATAAATATTCAGAAACTGTTGCTACAGTGTCATTTATCTGGAAAACTACCTTGAAAAGAAAACTAAAGAAACTATAGGACAATGCTGATTTTAACATTCATTCCAAGCATGATGGTGCATGCCTGTAATGCCAGCACTCAGGAGGCTGCAGTGGGAGAATCTTTGTGAGTTCAAGTCCAGCTAGGCTACAAAGTGAGCTCAAGGCTAGCCTGAAATGCATAGTGAGGCCCTGTCCCAAAAAGGCAAAAAATATAGTGATGCTGGATTTTAAAATATTAATTATATAATTTCCTAGGTAAATATGTTCTTTCAAATATATTCTAAGACAATCAGAAAATATTAAAATTTTAAATGAAGACAGTTCACTAAGTAGCTCTATGGGAGCCACTAGAAGAAAGGTTACAGGTCCAGTGTGCAGCAGCACAAATATAGATGGGTAGTGATAAGCCAGGTCAAAACTCTGTTCCATAGCTCAGAACAAGACACATTCTTTGTGTACTTTTAATTCAGTAATGGAATACACAGTCTCAATTTACTGGACAGTTTCTGTTTTGATAGTTGTATCACTGAAAAAGAAATGGAAATTGCTTAAGTGTAAATTGTTGCTTTCCTATCAAAGATACTTTAAAAATGTAAAGAAAATATGGTAGAATATAGGACTATGATTTTCACTAAAAATTTTCAGTATTAGATTACACTGTTGACTTCATAGCATCACCATAGTTGGTGAGAACAGGACTAGCAAGACAATGAACTCATTTGTCTTCTGGTTGTGTGCCAGCTGGGCATTAAATGAAGAGTTTCCTGTGCACAAGACTTGTCTGAGTTTGATAGCTGAAGAGCAGACATACTTCATGGAGTGTGTGATGCAGTGCTGCATGGAGCAAACCCAGCTTCAAGGTGAATCCAAGAAGGATACAGATGACAATTTCTTTTTCTGCTGATGCTTTGAAGTCACATCTCCAGATGGCTACAGGAAGAATCAGGCATGTGAATAATAACAATAAATGCTTATGGCCATGCTGATAAGGTTACATTCTGCTGAAGTGTACTTCATGTGCCAGAAGAATGGAGCTAATATTCCAGGAATTCATGAACAGAAGAAAGAAACTCTCACAGTTACTGACTAATGGTTGGAGATAAATCTGTTCATTGTACAATTTGCACAAAGCCAAAGTCACATCTATGGCTGGGAGAAGAAACATTTGATAGCTACAAATTATTCAGGTTTAATTCTTCTTAAAAGTGTAAGATTGCTAGAATATTTGTTTGGGAATAGAAATCCACAAAGAAGGACAAGACAGTGGTACAAGAGAACTTAATGAGTCAGTGGAAATTCTTTAAAATATTGGTATTTAAATAAATATAGACTTTTAAAATGAAATATATGTCACTTTCTATGCAACCTCAACATCACACTACCGTTTTACTAGGACATGATTAGTAGATAGATGTTTTATCGGATACCATCCCTGAACTAGCCAGCTTTTCCATTCTTTGGACAAAATATCTGAAATATACAGCATAAAAGAGAAGAAGTTTATTTTGACTCCTGGTTTCAAAGGTTTCAATCTATGGTTGGGTAGCTTCAAGGGAAAAATGACATAAGAGAAAAATGTAACAGAGGAAAGCTACCTACTTCATGGTACCCCAGAAGCAGAGGGCAGGAGAGACCCTGAGAAGAAGGAGTCAAGGGACCAAATGTAGCCTCCAAAGTCACATCCCCATAAACTATGCAAGCATAACAAAAAATATTCAGTGTTAATTTCCTAGATGTTGCTCAAGTCAGTCAAGGTGGCAATCAATATGAAGCATCACAATTATCTAGATAGAATACTAAATAAAATATTTATTGCAAGAATAATGTCAAGAGACAGGCCCTATCCAGCAATAAAATATTTTCTGAAGCTCTGAGTTTTTGTAGTGGTACTGGTGTCAAAATTGACAGATCAGTGGAAGAAATTACAGATCTTAGAATGTATGAACATATACTATATGGTAAATATATTGATTATTCAAAGACAAATTATTAATTCTTATACATTTTTAAAGCAATTAATATATAAGAAATATATTATAAAGCCTAGTTATAAATATCAAATTTCCTTTCCTTTGCAAAGTTGGAATCCAAAAGCAGTTCAAGACATTACCCAGATATTGACAAAGAAATTTAAATAATGGAGATTTGTATAGTGACTGCAGTGGCATATTACCTGAATATTACTGCAGACCTGAGGAAACATGAAGTATTGTTTTTGTTTCCACAGAAAGACAGGAGGTCAAGCTTGGGGCCATTTGTGGTGACAATTAAACAGAAGGACATCATGTAAAACTAGGAACTTTGATAGTTACATCTGTAGAAAAAGAAGAGTTAGGAAAAAAATTGATCTATCAGCACAGGAATAAATGTGAACTTTGTTAGATTTACTCTGAGATTTGAATAAGGATGTTCTTCATAGAGAGTTTATAATTATCAAACTACTCTCCTAAAAGTGCTTGCTTTCTAAGAAAGCAGAGAAAGTCAGGCTGACCACACAATAAAAAATGACAACCTGCACACCATGCTCAGAAAAGTACTATTTACAATAATGAGAGGTTGAAGCCTCCCAAAAATCTTTGGATTAATGAATGACTAAAGCAAATGTGTCCTCTTTTCCATCTTGCAAGATGGCAAGTGAAAAAAACTGAGAAGCCAGACACTAAAGAGAAGAAACCAGAAGCCCAGAAAGCTTCTGCCAATAGTACCGTTAAAAAGGGTAAGGTAAAGAAGGCAAAAAAGTCCAAGAAGGGCCATCCCCACTGCAGCCGAAATCCTGTCCTGGTTAGAGGAATTAGTAGATACTCCCGATCTGCTATGTATTCCAGAAAGGCTTTGTACAAGAGAAAGTACACAGTTGCTAAATCAAAGGTTGAGAGGAAAAAGAAGAAAGTTCTTACTACGATCACAAAACCGGTCAGTGGGGACAAGAATAGAGGTAGCCGGGTGGTTAAGCTTTGTAAAATGCCTAGGTACTACCCTACTGAAGATGTGCCCCAAAAGTTTTTGAGCCATAGCAAGAAACCCTTCAGTCAGCATGTGTCGAAGCTTCAAACCAGCATCACTCCCAGCACCATCTTGATCCTCTTCACCGGGCATCACAGAGGCAAGAGAGTGGTCTTCCTGAAGCAGCTGGCCAGTGGCTTGCTACTTGTGACTGGGCCTCTTAGTTTTAATCGTGTTCCTCTACAAAGAACATACCACAGAAATTTGTCATTGCCACCTCTACAAAAATCAGTATGAGCAAAATGAAAAATCTCCAAACACCTCACTGATGCTTACTTCAAGAAGCAGCAGCTGAAGAAGCCCAGACACCAGGAAGGTGAGATCTTCAACATCGAGAAAGACAGATACCAGATTTCAAAGCAGTGCAAGGTGGATCAGAAAGCGGTGGACTCACAGATTTTAGTAAAAATCAAAGGTGTTTCTCAGCTCCGGGGCTAGCTGTAATCAGTTTTTGCTCTAACAAATGAAATTTTTCCTCATAAATTAGTGCTCTGAATTTCTTACTGAGAGCCTAATTAAATACCTGACACATTAAAAAAAAAGATAGTGTGGTATTTACAAAGGAATTTTTTTAGCCTTAAAGAAAGAAAATTATGACACATGCTCCAATATGAATGAAACTTGAAGACATTATGCTAAGTAAAATAGTGCTACTTAGTTAAAGACAACTACTTCATGACTCCACTCATATTAAGTATCTGAAATGGTCAAATTCATAGAAACAAAAATACATTGGTGATTACCAGAGCTAAAAGTCAGAGGGTGGAGTATAAAGAGAACTGTTTAGTGAACAGAGTTTTGATTCTATAGCACGAGAAAGTTCTTCAAAGTAAATATACTTAATAATACAGAGTTGTACACTTAAGTGAATTAAAATGGATTATATTAAATGGATTAAAATAGTTACAGATTTAATTATGATTTTTTTTATAAGTGAGAAAAAGGTGACAGTTTGGGAACAACAGAAGTGTCAAGAACAAATAAGCCAGTGCTTTCTGGGAGGACAATCCCTAAACATTGGCTGTCTAAGAGTCCTAGAAGTACAATCCCAGATGAGTAGGAGCTCATAATTTAAAACTATAAATATCATACAAAACAAATATAAGAAAGATGAAGCAAAATAACTAATGGCAACATATAATTTAACAAAATTAAAAATCAACAGAAAAGTATATACAATAAAATAATAGCAAAAATAAAATGCCTGAAAAGTTATAGAGAAAAATAAAATAGGGAAAAGTGAAAGATAGGTTTATAAAAGCTAACGACTTTAAAAAGTAAAATAGGCTGGCCAAGTAGCTCAGCTGATTATAGTGCCTACTTAGCAGATGCAGCAGCCAGGGTTTGATCCCCAGTTTACCATGCCGGCCCCACCAATGGGGCAAACTGAGACAAAAATTGAGACTGGGCATAGTGGCACGCATGTGTAATCCCAGCTCTTGGGAGACTGAACCCAGGAAGATCCCTAGGAGTCCAATCTACGTAATTACACCCTATAGACCCTCTAGGCCCTGTCCTAAAAATACAAAAAAAAGTAAAATAACTTTTACATGTGACATATATTATCATCAGTATTTAAAATTCATGATCTTAATAGAATAATATATTATTAAAGATTTGCATATTAATCTGAAGAAACTTTCAGAAAATAGGACAAAACTCCAAAAGATCTAATATAAAAGAGACTAATTAAAAACAAAGATAGAGAAAAGACTAATAGATAACCAACGAAGATTAGAAGGTGAGATCAAAGAGAACTGAGAAAAGGTGATACATGATAGAATAACTGGTAAGAATTTTTTTAGAATTGATTAAGCAATTAGTATTCTAATTCAAAAAGGGCAACGTCATAGTGTAATATCTGAATACCAAAGACTTGGAACATATGCAGATACAAAATGGTCCTTCATTTATATCCACTTTTTTTGTTTAGTTTTGTCAGAGATGGGGATTCCATTGCCATTTAAATATTGTAGGTGCGTGAATTCAGCAAAATAATCCTATATAGTCTAGTAGTCCATAATAGTAGTCGGTTATCCATAGGGCTGGCAATTTCAGAAGGAGTTGACTTGAGCCTTTTACAGCTCAGCATATTAATATGGCTTTACTTTTTATACCTCATTCTACAAAATAGGATAGATATACATCTACTTTCTTTTAATTCAATGAGAAGAAAGATTTGTACTAATAGTGTGTGGACATGATATCATATCTGTATCTTATACTATAACTACTACGAAGACAACAATATGCAATGTATTAATTATTGTAACTGTCCTACTAACCTTGTCTTGAAACTGTCTCTTTGTTATGTTTCTCAATAAAATTAAGAAAAAGAAAGAAAGAAAGAAAGAAAGAAAGAAAGAAAGAAAGAAAGAAAGAAAGAAAGGAAGGAAGAAAGAAAGAAAAAAAGAAGAAAGAAAGAAAGAAAGAAAGAAAGAAAGAAAGAAAGAAAGAAAGAAAGAAAGAAAGAAAGAAAGAGTTCTCTGGTACTGCAAAAAGAAAAAAAAAGAAAGAAAGAGTTTCTATTCAATTTTTTGATCCATCTTGCATGCCTGTATCTGGTAATCTGAGCAACAAATTTGATGATAAAAATATGTGCTATAGCAACCATTGTCTCTTTCCTTTTTTTTTTTTTTTTCTTTTGAAATTCTGTACCATTTTTCTTGTTTTATCTTGCCTTGTTCTTGTTGTTTTGGGGGGTTTTCTTCTCACTGTTTTGGGTTTTTTTTCTTCTTTAAAATAAAATTTAAAAGTAAAAGAAAAAAAAGCCTTGGAGTACAGGAAAATTCTCTGGGTGGACTTCCCCCCATTTCTTTTCTTTTTTTATGTAATTAGGATCTACAGGGTCTCACTATGTAGATTGGACTTGTAGTCATCCTCCTGTTTTCAGCTTCTCAAGCACTGACATTATAGGTGTGGACCACCATGCCCAGTCTCAATCATCATCTCAGTGTGCCCCGGAGGCAGCGCCTGTATGGCACACCTGGGATTGAATCCTGACTGATGCGCTCTCCTTAAGCAGGTGCTCTAGTCTGCTGAGCTATCTGGCCCCCTCCACCCCATTATCTACTGAATTTCTTTATAATAATTGCGTGTGGCTTTCTAAGATAGAGGAAGAACTGCTTAGAACAGATGGGACAGTTTTGTGCCTCAGATTAATAAGTCCTTTAGCTCTGCATCCCAGGGCATTCTATTACTCATGGCATGTAATCCAGGGAGAGAGCCTCTTAGGGTGTGTCAACCTGCAAAGAAATTACAACACCTGGGAAAAACTGGCTTTACACCTGCTGAAGGCTAAAACTAGACACAATCCAATCACCATGTACAAAATTTCAGTCCAAATGGATCAATGATTTAAATATCAAAAGAGAAACATTAAATCTTCTGGAGGAAAATGTAGCTAGAAATCTTAAAAATACAGGGATAGGTAGAGAGTTCATAAACAAAAACCAAACTGCACGGGAAATACTTCAAATAATCAATAACAGGAATTTCATCTTTTTGAAAAGTTTCTGCATTTTAAAGCAAATCTCCAACAAAGTAAAAAGAAAATCCACAAACTTGGAAAAAGTTATAGCCAACTGTCACTCATACAAAGGCCTTCATCTAGAACAAAGAATTTTTAAAAAATCAGGCCCCACAGTTTCAAAGACCTAATCCATAAAACAGATATATGAGATGAATATACCCTTCTCAGAAGAAGAAATACAAATGGCAAGTAAATATATAAAAAAAATGTTCAACATCATTGGTAGTCTGAGAAATGCAAATTAAAAGAACACTGAGATTCCATCTCACCCCATAAAGAATGACTAACATCAAGAGGTAAGCCAATAACAAATGCTGAAGAGGTTGTGGAGAAAAAGGAACACTTCTGCACTGTTGATGGGAGTGCAGACTGGTACAACCACTATGGAAATCAGTGTGAAGATTTCTTAAGATGCTAGGATTGGAGATACCATTCCAGCAAGCTATTCCCCTCCTGGGTATTTTTCCAGAAGAACAGAAAACCTCATTCATAGTGATATATATGCATTCATGCTTATAGTAGCACAATTTGTTATAGCTAAATCCTTGAAACAATCCAGATGCCCATCAACTAAAGAATGTGATATTGTTACACAGTAAAGTATTATTCAGCTATAAAACAGGATAAATTTGAGTCTTTTTTTGGTAAATGGATGCAACTAGAGAATATACTCTTAAGTGAAATAAATCAGCCCATACATCCAAACATCATATTGTCTCATTGTGTGTACGTGAAAGAGAAAAATGGTATCTGAAGAGTACAATAGATTTTGGGAAAAGGTAATGAACATAATCAAAAAGAAAGAGTTGCTGAGTTCAGGAGAAGGACAGGAGATGGTGTGAGGGAAAGAGATTTATCTATGTATGTAAGCAAGATTGTTTGGACAACTGTACTGTGCATTTCTGCTGGTCTATGGAAAGAAACAGTCAATGCTTTAATCTGTTTAATCTGCTTTTTCCAAATGTTTCTCCTTTTTGTCTTCTTAATTTCTTATACATTCCTTTATTTTTTTCTTTTTCTTCCAGTTTTACATGTGTATATCTGACAATGTGAATCACTGGTTGGAAGACAACAGTATATGTTACAACAAATACTGTGAAATTCATATTACTTTATTAAGTGAAAATATGTAAAAATTTTATTTTTTGTTTTAATTCTAATTTGTACTCTCGTTAAAAAATAAAAGAGAAAAGAAAATACAGCCCCTATATTCAAGATACCGCACTTATAGCAACTTTCCTGAGTCTTGGGGCCTGACTTACATTGGCCCTCTGCTTTTCTTGTCTTTTACTTCTTGTCTATAAGGAATAAATTCACTTTGTGTAGCTTGTTGCATATGAGGGTATTTGGCTCAAACTTGGACAAGTTAGTAACCATTGAACATTAAATCTCTTCAAAAAGAGATCTTAAAAGCACAAGAGAGAAAAATATACAAAATAATATATCAACAGAATTATTCTTACTCATAGCAGGAAAATCTAAGATATAGTGTAATGATATTTTAAGTTTTTAAAAGAAATTATTAAATTGTAACTATGTTCCAAGATAAGTTATTTAAAATAGTAATATAAAGACATGTTCAGGTAAATAAAAACTAAGATGTCTTCCAACCAGTAGCAAGATCACTGAAAGCATGCTAAATGATAAACTTGAAGAAGTAAATTGAATCCAGAATGTCTATATGCAAGAAAAAATGGCAACAAAGTTGGTAAATTAGTCAGTAAAACTTCTTCCTCTACGGAGCTCTTTTTTCCTCTTCATTTTTTTCTAGTTATCTTTTATTTTAGTCTAGTGTATTTCTACTTTGATCAGAGAATATACATGTAATATTTAAGTTTACCTCTTGTAATATTCAGGAATATGGTTCATAAAGTACAGCATATCATTGGCTTTGCTTAGTGTTCCATATGTAATTAAAAAAACTTCACTATAGGCTAACTGTATATAAATAATTTGATACTCATTAACTGTTTTGTTCTAATTTCTCTATTATTTTGTCTTTGTATTATATCAGTTAGTAAGAGAGGGACATGAATAACCCTGGGTCTGGATCTTTGTTTCAGGTGAATGTCATAATTCAGTGCCAGCCAAATGTTTTAACACAAACACTACAAATACTGGATACACTTCAAACATCATATTGGACAGCTTTTAGAAACAAGAACTGAATGGCCTAAAATTGGAAAGATGAACTAAAAATTTCTGGGTGTCTTCTTCCATGAAGGTAATTGATGGTTCTGTTTATTGGCTGAGAATCAGAGTTGGTATGGGGACAGATTCTACTAGAGAAAAGAAAATCACTGGTTTTTGGAGCTGAAGCAAGGATAGCAAGATCAATAATGAAACAGAGAAGATACAATGACAAGGCCAGTTAACCACACAAGAGTTCATTGAATCCTTAGACCAAACAAGAGACCAAAACATCTATACTAGAAGGGAAAAGTAAAATTAAACAACATTTCACAATGTTAAGGAGACAAAACTTCTTGTAAAGAAGGTCTATAAGAAATATATTGTCATGTTTTTAAAACATTTTGTACATATCTGAAATCAGAGTTGAAAGAGCTAAGCTCAAAATTATGGAAAGGAAGAACATTCAGTATGGAAGGGACAAATATCACTGAACTCTCAGTCAAAGGGCTGGTAAAGACTCCTCCACAGAGAATATATGGATCATAAAGGCCTATTGAAATTTTCTGCAATTAAATACGGCTTAGGAGAAAAGCACCATACAAACCTGATGATATTTATCTGACTTTTGACCTGTAAAGAATGGAAGTTTAAAGAAAATTAAGTTTCAAATCCCCCAAGAATTGAACTTATAAAGTGGGTTTTAAAGAGACCTACCAGGATTTCAAACAAACAAATGAACAAACTGAAAAACAAGAAATAAAAATTGAAGTGGGAGGAATTTCCAAGAAACATGGAAACATTAGAAAGAAACTGGATTTTCCTTAGTCTGTCTCTCATTAGATATCAGTGTGTCTAGCTGTCCACCCAGTGGAGGAAGCAAGAAATATCAATTGATGAAAAATGTCTACTGAGTCTTTTATGTAATAAATAACACACCAAACAAAGACAGAAAACAAGCCAAAACTATGAGAGCAAATGACTAATAAAAGGTAAGGCAATTAGGTGTATACCATCAGGAAAGACCAGCAACACAGTGTGAAAAACTCAAGAACAGCAGTGGAAGTTCAAGCCACGGGATGGCAAGTGAGGTAAACCTGCCTTAATCTCTTGCACAAAGACATGCCATACAGAAGGAGGTGAGTGGGGTCTCCATTTTCTTTAAAGGGTTCTGGTTGAACTCCCGTAGTGGAGCAACCCTACTCACTTCACTGCCAATTCCTTAGAATGAAATGAGGGAAGAATGATCCAGTCACAATGGAGCAATGGCAGGTTAGATCTGGCAGGGGAATTCTGCTGAGAAGTTGGAATTCAGACCAGCTAGACTTCACTCCTGTGGCTACCAAAAGTCAGTCTTATTCTGAAATACAAACAATGAAAGCATCCACTGGACTGAGAGTGGCACCAGTCCTACTACACAAGCAGGCAGCCATCCTTGGTTTTCAGCAGGACAAGAGCCCTTCTCCTTCCCAACAACCAGAGTATAAGAGGAGTCAGTAGTATGAAATAGACAGAAGCTGTGCAAGGTCCAGGAGCCAATGATACACAAGTCTGGGAGCAACAATGGGCTTTCCCTGCCCAAAGGTGCCATAACAACTGTAAAGTTCTGTAGAGATAATTACGTGAAGGAGAAGTTGGCATCCAGAATATTGTCTGCTTAAAACCAATCCTAGTCCCTATATCTAGAGGCCAATATCAGACCCATATGGAGAATAAATCCTACCGCAAACTCGTCAGGATTACACAGCACATTTCTGGGATCTGAGTTGGATGATATCATAGAACTGTGGGCACCAGAGGAAGTTTACTATTTTTCTTTTCCTTTGTTTATTTGGTTTTCCTTTTATTGTCTGAGACTGGTGATCACAAAAAAATGAGATCTCTTAAAATTAACAAGGGACCACCCAAAACCAATCCAACACTTACAAGATGATACAAAGAATAATAACATAAATTGTTTGGAGTTAATGAAAAAGCAGGAG
>NW_004524614.1:12495021-12504777 GCF_000260255.1 Octodon degus
CAAAGAAGCAATGACAGTGAACATCCTAAGTATGGAAAATAATTTGACATACAGATAAGTGAGGCAGATAGAACTTTAATTAACCATGACCAAAATAATTCTACATCAAGGTATAGGATAATCAAGATTCTAGAAATTCAGCATAAGAACAGAATATTAAAGGCCATTGGAGAAATTAAACAAATCACCTATAAATGAAGCCCATTAGAATTTCAGCAGTCTTAACACAAAGCCATAAGTCAAGTAGAGCTTGCAGTGAAATATGCTAAGCCCCAAAAGAAAATAACCTCCAACCCAGATTGATGTAACCTACAAAACTGTCTTTCAGAATCAATGGAGAAATAAGATACTTTAATGAAAAGAACAACTGGAGAAACTCAAAATTATAAAATTAAGTCTATAATGTGCTCTGAAAGATATTCTAGAGAGAGATAACTATGTGTACAAATTCAAGAACAACAAGGCAAGCAATACACGTAATTAAATAGAGGTGAAAGACAAAGAACCAGAACCAATTTGATGAAGATAAACCAATGTATATCAGTTATAACCATCAAGGTAAATGGTGTCAGTTCATTAATTAAAACAAATAGACTAGCAGGGGCTAGGGAGATATTTCAGCAGTCTAAGCACTTACGTGGCAAGTGCAAAGACCTGAGTTGGATCCCTGGCACCACATGCCATATCGGCCCCAGAACCTTAAATGTACCATGCTGGCCACGAAACTGGGTATGGTAGCATGTGCCTATAATCTCAGCTCTGGAGAGGCTGAGACAGAAGGATTACTATGAGTCTGAGTTGCACAGAGAGACCCTGTGTCAAACAAACAAATAAATAAATAAATAAATAAACTGGCTGATGGCAACAAGATGAATAATATACTGCATACAAGAAGCATATTCAATGCAAAAAAAATCATAGACAGAAAGTCAAAGGATAGAAAAAATATTTCATGCAAAAGAAACTCAGAAAAGAAGTAATTAGTGATTCTATTTATAGACAACATGAATTTCAAGCCAGATTCAAAGATAAAATGGTCACTATGTTCTTAAGACAAAAGTGAAAGAAGAAAAGATAGCAATCAATAATATAGATGCACCAAACACAGAAGCACCAACTATATACAACACATTTTAAGAGACATAAAAAATAAATTATAAATATCAGTACAAATTAATGCAATTGAAACTAAGAAAAAAATACCTAGAATGAACAAATTGAAGAGTTGGTCATTTGAAAAATTAAATAAAATTGAAAAAGTCTTGGTCAACCTTATTTAAAAAGAAGAAAGAAAAGCCTTGATTCATCCAATTATGAATGAAATGGGTGAAATCACAAGGCATCATGTGGAAATCTACAAGATTGTGAATACTTACTTGGAGAACATTTCTTCTAATAAGGTAGAAAACACAGATATAATGGACAGATCCTTAGATACACATGAACTAGTGCTAAATCAAGAAGACATAAAAATTCTAAATGATCCAGGGCACAGAGGTAAAGTGATCAATGATGTAGAGTGTGCCTAAGGAAAGTCATATGGACAGAAAACATTCTCTCAGACTTTCACAGAGAGCAAATTGGTCAAGCAATGGCCATGACTCTTCCACATGGCTGATGCTGACAAAGGATCTACAAACTGCAGTACAGGGTTTCAGGATAAATTCTGAGGGGATTTGACTGACCTTATCAGGTATAAAAGTTACATTTCTTGTTATATAGGGCTTGCTTTACCTTGGTCTTAACTATCCAGCAGAAAAGTATAAAAATGAAGTATAAAAAGTAAAGCTATATTAACATGCTGAGCTGTAAAAGGCTTAAGTCAACAACTTCTGACATTGCCAGTCCTATGGACAACCCACTACTATTATGGACTACTGGACTATATTGGAATATTTTGCTGAATTCATGCACCTACAATATTTAAATGACAATGGAATACCCTTCTCTGACAAAACTAAACAAAAAAAGGGGGATACAAATGAAGGACCATTTTGTATCTCTATATTCAAAATAATTAGGATAGATATACAGCTACTTTCTCTTAATTCACTGAATAGAAAGATTTGTTCTAATAGTGCTTTTGGACAGGATACCATGTCTGTATCTTGTACTATGAATAACCACTAAAACAACAATATGCAATGTATTAATTATTGAAACTGTCCTACTAATTGGATTTGAAACTGTCTCTTTGCTATTTGTTTCTCAATAAAATTATTAAAAAATGATTATAAAATAAAAAATACAAATGATCAAATGTCAGTCAGTAAAATTGACAATGTATCTAAACACATCAACAAAGAAAAGCTCAAGTCCTGAGGGATACAATATAATTCTACAAGAAATTTAGAGATTTAATACCATTACTCCCAAAACTCTTCAATATAGCTGTAAGGGAAGCAATACTTCCTAAATCATTCCTGAAAGCAACTATTACCCTGATATCAAGCCAGAGAAAAATCTAAACAAAAGAGAGAACTATAAGCCAGTCTCTCTAAAAAAAAAAACACAGACAGAGAAATCTTCAATAATATACTGGCTAAAGAAAGATGTAAATTATCAAGAAGATTATCTACTATAACCAAGTAGGATTCATGCCAGGTTCAACATATGTAAATCAATAAATGTAGTAGGCAGCATTAACAGTGCCAAGGACAGAAATCACATAATCATTGCAATAGATACAAAAAAGAAAGCGTTTGACAAGGTTCAACACCCATTCATGCATATAGTCCTGTAGAAAATTGGAAAAGATGGCTTTTGTCTTACTTTGATAAAGCCATCTATGACAATCCAATGGCCAACTTTATACTAAATGGTCAAAACGTGAAATGTTTCATTCTAAAATCAGCAACAAGACCAGGATGTCCATTGTCACCACTCCTATTCAATACAGTTCTGGAAACATTGGCAAAAGCAATTAAATATGAGAAAGAAATAAAAGGAAAAAAGATAAAAGAATAAGTTAAATTATTTGTGCATGACATCATAGTCTACATAGACGATACTAAGAAGTCCTTGAAAAAAGTTCTAGATTTAAGAACCAGATTTAGTAACATAGCTTGATACATAGTCAGCACTCAAAAATCATTATAAGTTCCTTTGCACAAATAACAAATTCACTGAGAGAGAAATTAGGGACACAACACCCCTCACAAAAACATACAAGAATTAAATATTTAGGAACCAATCTAAAAAGAAAGTAAAAATCTCTACATTAAGAACTACTGTACTCTGAAAAGGGAGATCAGGGAAGATAATAGAAAATGGAAAGATATCCATTGCTCTTGGTAGGAAGAACCAACCAGATTGAAAATGGCCATAGTACCAAAATGGCCATACAGTTTTAATGCAATCCCAATCAAAATAGTACTAGTATACCTCTAGAAAGGTATGCTAGGGAAAACATTTCTAAAACTCATTTGGAACCAAAAGAAACCTAGGATAGCAAAAGTAATTTGGGCCACAAAGTCAAATCAGGGGGCATCACAATCACTGACTTGAAATTGTACTACAGAGCTCCTGAGATGAAAACAGCATGGTACTGGAAAAAAAAACAAACAGTGAAGCAGATTTAAAGATGCAAAAGCAACTAGAAACACATTAATCTACCTAATTTTTTGGGAGGGGTACTAGGAACAGAACTTAGGACCTTGTGCTTGCCAGGCTCAGCACATATCACTGCTGCTGAGCTAGATCCCTAACCCTTATCTACCTGATTTTTGACAAAGGGGTCAAACATATTCACTGGAAGTAAGACAGGCTCTTTAATAAATGGTACTGGAAAAACTGGCTTTCCACATGCTGAAGAATAATATTAGATCCATGTCTATCAATATGCACTAAACAAAAACCAAAATGGATCAAATATCTAAATATTAAACAACAAATGGGAAATAGTATAAGTAGAATTTTGGAAGACACAGATATAGGCAGAGATCTTTTGAACAAAACGCTGATCATGCAGGAATTACCACAAAGAATCAACAGCTGCACTTTATCTTTTTAAAAAGCTTTGGCACACCAAAAGAAATCACCAACGAAGTGAAGAGTTAATTCACTTGTCTTTTACCAGCTGTTATTCAGACCAAGGACTAATATATAGAACAAATAAAGAACTTAAAAACATAAGATGCTCCAAATTCAAAGACCCAATCCAAAAGTGGGCATCTTAGATACATAGACCCTTCTCAGAAAAAGTACATACAAAAAACAAAAAAAAAATGTGTAAAAAATGTTCAATATCACTGGCCATTGGAGAAATGTAAATAGAAATAATGCTGATACTTCATCTCACTCCAGAAAAAATGGCTATTATCAAGAAAACAGCTAATAAATGCTGGTGGGGCTGTGGGGGAACAGGTACCCTTCTCAAGTTTTCAAGGGAGTGTAAACTGATGCAACCACTATGGAAATCAGTATGGAGATACCTCCAAAAAACTAAGATTAGTGGAACCATCTGAGCCAGAGAGTCTACTGTGGATATCTTCTTGGAATAATTCAAAACATCAAACCACTGTGAAATATGTGTGCCTACATGTGTAGCGGCACAGTTTGCAATACTGAAATGTTGGAAGTAACCCAAACGCCTATTGACTGATGAATAGATAAAATGATGTTCTTTTTATATAATGGGGTATAATTTAGCGATAAAAAAGATAAAATTGAGACACTTATAGCTAAATGAATAGATTTTGGGCCGGCTAAACAGCTCAGAGGATTAAAGTACCTGTAAGCAGGCTCAGGCCCCGCCCCCGGGGTGCGCTGAGTTGGCAATTGAGACTGGGTGTGGTGGCGCAGGCCTGTAATCCCAGCTCTTGGGAGGCTGTAAACAGGCAGATCACTGTGAGTACTGTTTATTAGTGAGACCCTGAACACCCCATAGACAGTTCCTTAAAATACAAAACAAACAAACAAATAAATGAGTGAATGGATCTCAAGAACATAATTGTAAGGGAAATAAATTGCACACACATGTGTAATTTTATAGCTTTATCTCTCTGGTGTGAGAAACCAAAAATCTAAATTAGAACCAAAATGGACAATAGATATTATTAAATAGGAAGAAACCGTTTGATAGGGGAAGGGAAGTAGAAAGGCCTGAGGGGGGAAAGGAAGGAGCCCATAAAGAGAAAACAAAAATAGGAAGCTGAATCTGAATTGCCAGGTTGCTTCTCCAGCTCCTGCCTGTCTAAGTCCTACCACCTGTATTAGTCTCTTATGGTTGCAGTAATATATACCAGAGACTTTGTGGATTTTAAAAACCAAAACATTTATTCCCTTATAGTTACAAAGGTCAAATGCCCAAAATCAGTTTCACTAGGCCAAAGTCTATTGCAACCAGAGCTTGCTTCTTTCATCAGGTCTAACGATATTCTCACTTCCTTCCCTTTTCCAGCTCCAAGGACTGCTTTCTGTGGCATGGAGTCCCTTTTCTACATTTTAAAAGCCAGAGGCATAAACCTTGAAGCACAGCATGTTCTTCAATGTCAAGTCCCTCCTTTCACTTTTTTTGTAAGGACATTTATAATCGAATTTAGGGCACAATTGGATAATCCAGGATAATCTCCCCATTTTAAGAACATTAATCACATCTTCAAAGTTTCTTTTGCCTTATATACTACATGCAGAATCTAAGTACTAGGACCTGGATAGCCTTAGGAGATGTTATTCAGCCTGCTGCACAAATCCAGGTGAGACACATGAGTAAAATGTCCCTTGAGGTAACCCAACCCCAGCTGCCATCTAGCCACAACCTCATGGGAGTCAAGAGATAGAACTACCCACCTGGACCATTAAGATAGTACAGACCATGAAATATAGAAAACTTTTATGTTTTACCTAAATTTTGGTTAAAAATAGATAGATAGATAGATAGATAGATAGATAGATAGATAGATAGATAGATAATAAACTCCTTGATTAATTTTCCTAGGAACAATGATCAAAGCAAGGATAATGCAAATGAATTTGACGCAAATCTAAAATTTTTCATTTAAAGAGTTTTACTTTGTTCTTTTTTGTTGTTTCTTTATTCATTTGTTTTGAGACTTTGTCTTGCTATGTAGCCCAGGCTGGCCTTGAACTCTATGATTCTCCTGCCTCAGCCTCCTGAGTGCTATGGTTACAAGCAAGCAACACCACACCTGGATACTTTATTTTTTTTTTAAATACCTCATCATTTCCTAACTTGTTTGTTAAAGAAAATAAAAAAGTAAGACAAACAAATGAACAAGAAACATTACAAGTTTTGTATTTTAGGGATACAGAATTTTGCTAAACAAAACGATAGGAACTCAACAATGGTTGATATATTGAAGATAGTTGTATTAAAATTAGCTCTTCAGATTACCAGCTATAAACATGTAAAATTCATCCAAAAACTAAAAAGAAGAGAAAAATAGACATGAACTGTTCCTTTATGAATATATTCTTTTTATTATTATGGAGTAAATATACTTCATTAGAAAGTGTATGATGCTTTTTAAAAATAATCTGATAGAAAAAGGCAAATGATCATTAATGTCACTTGCACATTTTTAAAACATTTGTTTTGATATTTGTGAGTAGTCAGGGGACTACTGGCTACAGATTCAATCAAGCTCATCAACTTGTAAACCAAATCCCACACAATCCTTCTGTGTCTCCTTCTGCAGCTTTTCTTCTTGCTACCATGGCTTATGGCTCAGCATTTCTAAGCCACTTATTTCGCCCCGTAGAGTCCTATGCTTCACTGTAGGATGCATCTGTGTATGCCATCATTGGCCGAAAGGTCTCTTCCCTTTTGCTGTTTCATCAGAGTATGTCTCTTGAAAACTCAATTTTAAGGAAGTGTCTTCTGAGCAAATCTGCATTTTAATATTTAATGATATATTGAAATGATCTGTTTTCACATATGCTTCATAAACTAAAGAGTAAAATCACCAAGCACTCATTTTATTTTTTTATTTAATTTTTTTTGCACTCATTTTAAACATTGTTACATTCCTTGAAATTGACAAAATATATAGAATAGGGTAGGTACTTAAGAAATGTTTTTAAAGGTATGGATAAGTTTTAAAATGCAAAGAGAAATTTAGGACTGGTAAAGTATCCCCATATGATTTAAATCTCAGCGAAACACTGTCATCCTCTCTTTATGAAAAGATAATGCTCTAATTATTTTTAGATGTCTTTATATTTTTGAAAAGTATTGTCAGATATATCCCATTTTATTCCCTTAATTTGTACTATAATCTCTGTTGTCATCTTTAATCGTGATATAAAAACTATGTCTGTCTTATGTAATAGTGTTTTAGATGGAAAAAGTCAGTGAGCAGGTCCTACTTAGTCTCTCCTCTGCAAGCTATTTCCCTTACTCATTTTTTTGTTCTTTTTTTCAAATTTTAGTACGGGGCTACAGGGTCTTGCTATGTAGATTGGACTCATAGTGATCCTCCTGTTTTTAGCCTCCAAAGAACTGGGATTACATGCATGTGCCACCATACCCAGTCTCCACTTATTCACTTCTTGTTGACATCTTTTCCCTATCTTTCACACTCAGATTACTATACTGGTTAATGTTGCAATAGGGAACCAATAACAAAAAACATAACATCAGTGGTTGAAACAAAATAGAGCTTGTTTTTATTACATGTAAAATTTGTAGCAGTAGGCTGCCTCAGCAGTGGCATCAGAGACCCAAATTAGTGCAGTCATCCTTAACATGTGGCTCTCCTTTTCTTTGGTATTGACATCACATGCTTATTATTCCCCTAAGAACAGTATGTCTATTCCATACAAGAGGAAACAAAGCAGAGTACAGAAGATATTTGCCTGTGGAGCATGGGTTCTTTAAAGTTCTTTTCGGAGGTTAGTACAATTTAACAAATAATTGATTTATGTTTGATATAATTTGATTACATCATATAGTTATAAGGAACGCTGGAAAACATTTTATTTTATTTTGTTTTTTGCTTTTTTTTGAAAATTTTATTGATAAACAGATAGCGATGAGACAGTTTCAAATCAAATCAGAAATACAGTTTCAACAAATAACACACTGCATATATTCTTCTTAGTGGTTAATTGCTGTACACGATGCGGACTTGAGATCCTATTTACAAACGCCATTAGAACAAATCATTCTATTCATTAAGAGAATGCAACTATATATCTATCCTAACCACCCTGAATACACAGATACAAAATGGACATTCATCTGTATACCCTATTTTTTCTAAGTTCCATTATTGAATAATATAGGTGT
This sequence comes from Octodon degus, assembly GCF_000260255.1. Classification (NCBI taxonomy): domain Eukaryota; kingdom Metazoa; phylum Chordata; class Mammalia; order Rodentia; family Octodontidae; genus Octodon; species Octodon degus. The sequence goes on from NW_004524614.1 coordinate 12,503,273, forward strand.
GTAAACTCAGCAAAACATTCCAAAAGGGTCCAGCAGATCATAATAGCATTGGGTCCTCTGTTTAACTGGCAATGTCAGAAATTGTTGACCCGAGTCCCCCACAGCTCAACATAACAGCATGGCTTTACTTCCTATATTTCGTCTTCATACTTTTCTACTGGATGGTTAAGACCAAGGTAAAGCAGGACCTGTGCAACAAGAGTTGTAGCTTTTTGGTCTGAGAAGATAAGTGAAATCCCGTCAGGATTTATCCTGAGATCCTTTACCTCAGATTGTAGAACCTTTGTCAGTGCAGCCATGTGGATGAGTCACGGCCATTGCTTGGCCAATGTGCTCTCTGTGAAAGCCTGAGAGAGTGTTTTCTCCCCTTGTGACTCTCCTTAGGCACACTCTACATCATCGATCACTTTCCTCTTTGGCCCCATAATCTTCTTGATCAGAAAATTTGGGACACTACCGAGGTACATGACGTTACAGTACAAGTTCTCAAATGTCCTGACTCTTAATTGACCTTAGAAGGTTAGGGCCAAAATGTTGGCTTTCCTTGTAGCCCTCTTTTTTCTCTAATTTTGGTCTGCAAACTTAGGTTGTTAACCACCCAGAAGACAAGTTTATTGTTATTATCAAATGATTTAGGCTATTAAGCTTAACCTCACTATCTCACTGAATTTAAAACATCTTAGGCATCATAAAGAGCAGGTATTTTTAATCAAGTAGTGATATGTTGAACTTTAAGTCTCTACATAATATGCTAAAAAACATTTTAAAAATTACATTATATTTTAAAAATTGGATAAAGAATTATATACTTCTCATGTTTGCACGTAAGTCCAAAAATCTCACAATATACAACCTTGAAGCAGGACCCTACCACAATATTCTTTTTCCTGTCTCTTGCTTTCATTCATCACACCCTTCTTCTTGGACATCCACCTACCCGAGAGACATCATAGCAGTAAATGGCATGTCATGACAAGCCGCCCATTTTCAGACTACCAGAATGACAGGCACTCCAAACATGAAACTACTGTTACAAATTACCATCTGCAGTGCAGTAGCTTAGTTCACAGGTATCAGTATATATAGTTAGTCAGGGTGAGAATCTGTCCAATTAACTGCTAGATTAAAAATTCTGAAGATTCTCAGGATCATTGCCTTGCTCATCTTTTACATGTAACTGTATGGCTTGACATTGTCATGTTTCCTAGCTCTTCTCCTTTCCTTCTCTTGATTAGTTTCCTAGTCTTGATTAGTCCTTGAGATCCTCCTTTCCTTTTACTTGTACTATATCTTTCTATTTGTATTTCTTCTTTGGAGTTCTTATACTAGGGAGACTATACGATATTTACATTGTGTGCCTGGTTTATTTCACTTATGAGTATATGTTCAAGTGGCATCCACTTCAATATAAAGGCTTGCAGTTCATCATTCTTAATAGGTGTATAATACTCCATTGTGTAAAAATACCACATCTTTCTCCACCATTCCTCAGGTGATGGGCATCT
>NW_004524614.1:12520581-12536579 GCF_000260255.1 Octodon degus
GCGCCTGGCTTGGGTCTGGCTTCTGTGCTCAGCTCCTTCCCGCTGCTGGCCTTGAGGGTGAACCTATTGTGCCCCTGTGGTAAGATGTTCTGCTCCTGGACTAGCTGGGTGGATCTATCTTCTACACTCTCTGCAGGGATTGCAGCTGCAGGGTTACACCTCAGGCATGTATGCCAGGCCTGAGCTGTACCTGGAGGAGCCAAGGGGAAGTAGGGGGAAGAGGAAGCTCTCCCACACACTCACTGGACCTGGGCTAAGCCTGGGTCCGGGGGTTCCCGGAACTGGGCAGAAATTCCTACTCAGTGTGCGGGGTGCGCAGGTGCTGTGGAGTGATGGGGGCGGCCCGAAGAGGTGGGAGAAGGTCCAGTCCAAGCTGCGCCTGGGCTGGGACTGGTCCCGCTGGCGCAGGGTAGCATGAAGCTCTCCACACACTCACCGGTCCTGGGCTAGGGCTGGGTCTGGGGGTTCCCGGAACTGAGCAGAAATTCCTACTTGGCGGGCGGGGGGGGGGAGGTACGACGGAGTGATGGGGGGCGGCTCAAGGGTGTGGGAGAGGGTCCCGTCCACACTGCGCCTGGGCTGGGACTGGTCCCACCAGCACAGGGTAGCAGGAAGCTCTCCACACACTCACCGGACCTGGGCTAGGACTGGCTGGGAAACATTTTAGATGTGTATATTACTTCCTGAAAAATAATTATAAAGCAGATTAGGGGAATAAATGTTCATACAGTGATGTCTTGGTCCATAAACTTGATTCTTTCAACAATTCTTGTCACATACCATATTAGATGAGAACTGAATCAAATTCAATTATTAGGTTCAGTGCTGACCTTAGGGGAAATTTGATTTGGTTCTCATCTAGATTGAGTTTTGAGAAAATCACTGACAGAACTGAATCTGTGAAGTGAGTACCACTGTATAGATAGGTGTGGTGGACTGACAATGGGTGGTTAGCTTATAACACCCAGCTGAACTCAATGAGTGTGGTGCTACCCGTGGAGTGACCACCTGAGGATTTTTGCTAACAAAATAAAAAAGAACTGGAGAGAAAGAAGAGGTGTTGTTAGAGGGCTGTTGGTTCTCCAGGGGCTCTTGGTTCTCATGGAAGAGCTTATGAACTTGGCTGTTTTCATTGTTAAAAGACCTTGGAACCGTGGTGTTGCTGAGAATGGCTATGGTTTACTTTGTGGGAGCTCTGGCCCTTACCTTGAGCTTTGCTTCCTAGCTCCAGAGGGGAAAATGGTGTCCTGCAGAAGCTTGTTATGTCATATTTCCTTATATGGACTCAGCTCTTTGCATCATCAGAGCTCAGGACCTCCTTGTTACCCAGAATGGGTGTGGTATGTTCCAGGGGAGAGCTGGTCCTTCCGTTGAATGTTGCATCCTGACTCTAGTGCTGATCACTCAGCCTTCTGGCAGAGATTCTTCACTCTTATGCACAAGACTCTGGCTTCCACCGTTGATCTTGGGGCCTTCATAGCACAGGTCCTTAAAGCAGGCCTGCATGAGAAATTCGCATGGGCTCTAGGTCTCCAGTTGGACTTAGGCAGAACATCACCATGGGATGAAGGCCCTCTGCTGGATTTTTTGAGTCGTTAGTGTGTGGGCAGATTTCCTTCCCACTTTTGAACTTGACCCTTTGGGTGCTATCATAAAATAATCCTATAAATTATGTGCCTGTATTAATTTGTTATCCTTAATGTTGCTGTGAAAAGGGAATGAACCTGTCCAAAGGGAAGGGATCACTGAGATGAAAAGGATAGGAAAGGGAGTTGGGGAAAGACATATATCTAGGTATATAACTAGATGGTTTGAATAATTGTACTGCGGATTTCTGCTGGTCTGTGGGAAAGAGCAGTTAGGACTTAATATTTTTTGTCTTTTTTATATTTCCCGTTTTCTCTCATCTTAATTTCTAATAACATTTTTCCGGTTTTGTGTATATCTGATAATCTGAACAACTAATTTGAAGATAACACTATGCAATACAATAAACACTGTCAAATTCATGTTATTTTATTTAGTGAAATGCTGTATCATTTCTATTTTTTTCTTTTATATTACTATTATGTATTCATTTTTTAAAAAAAGGTGTTACCCTTTGTCTCAGTTACTCTTCTCTTGGGACAAAATACCCAACACCCAAAATGAAGGAAGGAAAGGTTTATTTAGCTTACAGTCAGTGGAGACTTCAGTCCATACTCAGTTGGTTCCCTCACACAGTGGCATATGGCAGAGAACAACCTTTCATGGTGGTTGCAAAAAGCAGATTGGCAGCAGCTCAGGTAGCTAGCTAATCTCTCTCCCCTCTTCACATTGTAAGGCCAATTGCCTGCTCCATGGCCAGGGTGTAACACTCACATCTGCAATCCCAACATTGGATTGAGAATCAATCACAGGGCTCCCCAGGGTGCACTGAGACAGAGACTGAGAATGGAGGCAGTGGTGCATGCCTGTAATCCCAGCACTTAGGACTACAAACAGAAGAATCACTACAAGTCTGATCTAGTAGTGAGACCTTGAACACCCTGTAAACCCTTCCCTAAAATACAGGGAAAAAAATCAATCACAAACTCCAGTAGCAGCCCCATGACTGCATGAGGTTTTGGGGGGATAACTAGATACACACCATAACACCCTTACAAACCTTGATTACAATATGTGACCAGTAATGTGTTTCTAATGGGCAAACCTTTACTTGTGACTGTCTTAAAAGAAAAACACCTAGACTAAATAATATATTCTAAAATTGGGGGTACAATAAAATATAGAATGACCAAAGTTCTTTCTGTGTATGAAAATTTATTTTTATTTATTTAATTTTTTTTTTGTGGCAGAGCCAGGGATTGAACTCAGGCCCTTGCGCTTGCCAGGCAAGTACTTATTCAACTGAGCCATCTCCCCAGCCCCTGGAAATTTATTAAGGTAATTGAAAGTTGTCACTATTTCTTTAAGACGTTGTGTAATTGTTATAGATTTGCATCATTCTTACAAAGAACTAGAAAAACATGATACTATTCTGAAATCCATCAAAGAATGTTGCAGTATTGCTCTGAATTTCACCATCTATGTTCGTTCATGTCCATCATTTCAATACGTTGACTTCTTAAAGCTTAATTTTGTTATACAGTGCATATTTGAAAATTTAAGTAATTTAGGACTTGATAAGGAAGATATATATATATATATATATATATATATATATATATGCCTACAATTACATTGAAATGGCATAATTGTATCAGTGAAGAGATGTGCAGAATGTGTCTGGTGTAGCTTGTCTAGATTGTAAAAAGTTCCAAAACTGCAGAGAAGATGACATTCTTTTCACTATTAAAGAAGAGATAAAGTTCTATGACAGATCATACTGCCATAAGCATTGCTAAAAGAATAAATACAATAATAAAAGTACCAGAAATGCAGTGGGCTAAGAATTACAGTGACTACAATCTGTCATTCTAGTGCGTGGAGGAGGCCATAGGAAATGAGATAAGAATAAAAACAAACTTGTCTGGCTCCTTACATTTTACTAATAGTCTTTACAGACAGACAGGAATTCATGTGGTATGGTTTAGAAAGGTTTTCCTGTAACTATCTTTTAAATTTGTGATTGTGTGTCTGTTTCCAACAACAGTAGAGTAGCAATAGATTGAAATGGTGCAAGTCATCTGATTCTTTGAATCATGTGATGCTTTTTCCTTTTAGATGTGATGAACTTGCCCTAATTTCCCCTCAAATCCTTGAATTTCAAGTTACATCTCCTGAGGCTACCCAAAGCATACTGATGTTTGTCAACCCTTGTGTTCTGTGTTTGTTTGTTTGTTTGTTTGTTTTTTTGAAAGGTGTAACCTTTGCACCTGTCATTACATACTTTCCTAGCATGAGAAATGGTTTTGCAACTCTTTCCACAAGTCCAATTTGGTTTATCAGGGAAGATATGAGATTCATAATGTGAATTAGAGAGGCAATAAACACCACGCTTGCCTTTTTATCTAATGGCAATGAGAAATTCTGGTAATGAAAGGGGTAAACAACAGCACAGTCTGTAAGCTTGTATTTTTAGCCTGTGTACAAGAGGCTCACAACCTTAATTTTCACAGCAACATAAATATTATGACTATAATTAACCATGAATATTTGATGAAGTTTGAGATCATTATCTACACTTGCTTAATATGACTGGGTGTCATTCTAAATTCCAGATCCTTTTTAAGTATGAAAATGTTCACCATGTGCTGCCAAATCTCTAAACAAATGCCTGGTGGAAAATTACATCTCAGCCAGAACAATGACCCAAGTAAATAGGTGATAATGGCCATGTATTTTGCACATTAGCTTGATGCACAGCATTAAAATGTCCCAGGACATTAAAGATTGAGTCTCTACAAAGATAATTAAAATAAGCATAATGACCATCGTTTATCTAACAATGATGCATTGTAGAGAAGTATTTTCACATGTGCAAAAGAAAATTGTGCCTTATTGAAATGCTGGGATTCTCAAGTTGAGCAGGGTGAGATATCTTTCTTTGGCAGGCTAGTGTTTGCAAGTAACAACTGACTGCTTATATTTGATGCAAGGATGAAACCTGTGGTGGTCCGCTACCTGTCTAACGAAACTTGCAGCCAATTGGAAACAAGATGTATGATTACTGAAAAGTTTTCCTAATTTTGTTTTTGCAAAGTAAGAAATTTTTTTATTTTACTCTTTATTGCATTTTATAGCAAAATAATAAAAGCTGTAGTAGATGAGAGATTCTCTGTATAAATGCACTTTCTGTTGCTCATAAAATAGTGTCAAAACAAAAAAAAAGTTTATATTCGTTGTTGAATTTCAAGGTCAAGGTTTAGAGACTTCATCTCATGATGGTTTTCTTACTAGCAAAGTGCCAAGGAGAAGAATATCATATGGTGAGACACAGGAATGTGTCTATGTGTTATAGCTCTCTCTTCTTTTAAAGTCAGCAGGATTTTATTGTATTAGGGTTTTTTTCAACCCTGAGACCCAATATCCAGTACTCATTATTTAAGGGAAGGTTAATTTATTCATGGTTTTAGTCTATGGTTGGCTGTTCCAAGGCAGAAACATCACTGTGGAACAACTACTAAGTTCATGGTAGCTCAAAAACAGAGCAGGACAAGAGCTCCAGATCTGAAAGAGTGAAGACATTGACCATGAGGCTTCACCTTCATGACCCACTAAAACACGTAGCAGGCTTGCTGTACAAATGTGCTAGGCATTTTTTAATCTAATCAAGGTGACACATTAGATCAATGGTCATGGCACTCTAATGATTTTATCTCCTTCTAATTACCTTCTAAAAGCCTCATCTTTGAGCAACATAGTTATATTATGTTTCCACTCTAAACAACCTCATAAAATATCTTAAGTTTTAATAAATGAAGACTTAGGGGCTATTCAAACCCCATAGCAACCATAGCAGACTCTGACAAAATATATTTTAAATATTAAGACAAAAGTACAGATTTTCTTAGTTTTCAAAGGTAGCTTCTTTCTTGCTATAAATAATTAGAATAGATTTCTGAGCCTGTTACTTAGGACTTGGCACTGTGATGACTTCAGAACTAAGGATGTCTTAGATTGGCAGCACTGATAGAGGAGGTAGACTGATGTTGACTTCAGATGCTTTGTTGTTTTTTCCATTCAGAGGAAGAACCCAATTTGTCACAATGGAATCTGGATTAACCTTTGACATACTGGATTTAATCAATAAAGCATGGAGCAGATGATATTTTGTACACAATGGCAGCATTTGACAGAATCAGCAGATTACAACTTGGATTCCTAAAATTTCAGCCACTATGAAGAGAACTTATTATGCTAAAACCATCTTTGAGGAAGCTCAGACCTCTGGAAAGGTCATAGGTCTCTTATGGACAGGTAAAAACTTTACCAACAGTCTATTACCTACCATCTGTGTTAGTGAATCCATGAATTCAGGTGTAAGACCTACCTAATCCTTCAGGAGATATGGTCCCAGGCACCACTGGATGGGAGAGACATGAAGAACCCAAAGCAAGGACACCCCAACTGAGCCCAATCTTCTCTGAGAACCTGAAGATTACTGTTCTTGCCATTAAGTTTTTGGGTAATTTGTAATGCAGCCATAGAGAATTAAAATAGGAAGTGCAATGGTAGTCTAAGAATGATGAAGGTGAGAACTTTTTGTCTACCCCTTTCCCAGTTCTCCCCCATCTCATCTCAGTTACAAGTGAGTTTGAATATCTTTCCAGTTGAAGTCAAAAAGAAGCCTCAGGTAAACACACTCAAAAGACAGAGAATGGAATGCAGGGGCTGTTCCTCCCCACAAGCTGTAGAACACAGTATTTAAAAATCTTGAGCACTGGGCTTGAAGCTACCTCAGTTCAAAACTGCAACCCAGCTCTAGTAGTTCTGGGTTCCTGAGCAACTTCCATCATTTTCTCTGTCTGGGTTTTCTTACCTCAACCACAAAAGAAGAAAACATCTGTAGCTATCTTTAGACCAAATCTTAGGCTCGAATCTCTAAAACCACAAGGCAGTATAAGCTCACTGACCAGGTGACTATCCTTCATTGATGAAGGATACAACCTAATGGACAGATATGGAACTTAGAGATATTATCAAATGTCATAAAAATGTTCAGTTGAAAAAAAATCTATGCAAAATTTCTTGTTACTCAAACAAGGTAGATTTTCACTGAAATATTGGTTAGATTCCATTTCTTATAAAACATAAAATATTTAAGCAACATTTTTAGCATAATAGCATATCCAATTGTCTAATAAATTACATTAACAACTTTTTTTCTTTTTCTAAAATCAATTTCAAAAGAATGTCTTCTAAATACCCCTTCATAAGGTAAGCTATTACATTGGATAATGAATTTATATTATTGATGCAGATGTTTCATTTCTCATTATTTGAAGTAATCACATAATATTATATGATATTGTGGAATTTATTGTATTTTTATTTATTTATTTATTTTCATAAGATGACAATCTCTATTTTTATATTCAGCATCTTTATATATTTCTAGGAATAAATTATGTAAAAAGGTAAGGAGTAGATTAAAGATCCCTTGTCTTTGAAGGATTAATTACTATACCTTTGAGTTCTGATTTAATAGAGTACAGTGTTCTGATTTAATAGAGTACAATAATCAAGAAAAAGCAAATCACTTCCATAGAAAGAAAACTTCTGAAAGTCGTAGATCATATGCTCAAAGGATGCTGACTGGCTTATCAGGCTTCTTCTCCAATTTATTATTCTATAAGAACATATACTATCCAATCTGCACAGGAGTGACGTCATTAGCAGAAATTCAAGCCATACCGTCCTATGAGAGTATTCATGTCAAAAATCCTCAAGGCTAGATATGACACCACTGAGGATAAAATACTTCTGAAAAATGATAATGTTCTCTCTGAATTCTGATGAAAAACTGTTCATGATGAATGAGTTCAAGGATGACTAATCTTTATGACTAAACTACCCAACTCCACTTTCTCCAAACAGCAAGTGCAATCATGCTCTTATTGTGTAGATTTTTAAGAAGACCTTCTCTCTACATTTGTCTTTTCTCACCATTCAGAGCAAAGCATGAGAACACCAGAAGGATATGCCAACATCACTCAAAGGCCTTCCTTCCACTACCATGCAAAGAATCTGCATGAAATTTAGGAGCTGTACTCACAGGAGCATAGGGCTAGATGGAACATTATGGTTTGTTTGCATTGTTTTGCTGATGGTTCAGTGGAATCATGGAGAGATAGAGTGACTTGCTCTTTTATGAATGCTATGTTTGGGAACCAGATGTCTTCCTTTCAGATTTCTGTTTTTCTGTTTAATCTTTTATTTGGTACAGGGTCTCACTCAGCAGCTTGTACTAATAGTGATCCTCTGTCTCAACCTCCCCATTGCTGGGATTACAGGTATGAGACACCACACTTGGTTTCTGTGGCCCACTGAGCACATCCAGGGTAGGACCCGCATGGCATGTGGTACCAGAAATCAAATCCCAGGTCCTTGTGCTTGCTGGGCAGGATCCTAGATCTCATAGCTTTCTCCCCAGCCCCACATTTCTGTTTTACAATGGAAACCACTTATGTAAACTACTTGGACCTAGTTTTCTTTTTTTTTCAGTCAATATTTCATGAAATAAATATTATAACCTTTAATATAAAATTAACATTTAAAGAGAATAATTTGTACAAGTCTAGTGAGACTATCAGTAACAGCAATGAAATTTGAACCTAGGTTTGCATGATTGCAAAGTCCACCATCTTGCAATTGTACTTACCATCTAGAAAGAATCATTGTCCTGGTGTCATGACTATCTTTGACTCTGGGTGACTGAGGATACTGTCCACATGTTCTCACAATGCTAAGCCTCTATGACTTTCTTTTATTTTTCATGATATCAGGGATCGAACTGAAGACCTTGCATTTGCCAGGCAACCACTTATTCCACTGAGCTATCTCCCCAGCCCCACTGAGCTATCTCCCCAGCCCCTCTATGACTTTCTTTACAGGCTTCCTGGGGAGATTTCTTGCCTCAATAAAGCAAAAGGATTTTTTTTTTCATCTGGCTATGTTTCAGATGCCTTGCTAAAAGTTCAGGGTTTTAGTTCCAGTTTACATTCCATGTCACAGATTAGGATGGAGGCAAACATATCGGGACAAACAACCATGTTCAATGTCTCAGCCCAGGATCACCTGAGAATTTCCCTGTGTCAGGTCTTGAATGTTGCCTTCAACCACAACTTGGGATTTTTTTTCTTCATCATTTCACTTCACATATATAAATTTACAATTTTAGTTATCGAATCAATATGTAAACATGGGCAAATATATTTCAGACATATATGAAATAGCTCTCTAACTTAGTGAACTAATCCAATAGTCTTTATGCAGGTTTACTTCACTGATGTTCTCCAGAAATAGGTAAGAAACGAATGAATATTTATAGGCAAAATAATTTAAAAGCAAATGAAAAAATGTTGAGTGAATTTTAGTTCAATATCATTAAAGATTATTAAGGGAGCAGTTTTTCCATTAATTTTATTTTTTCAGCCAAAGTTCATCGAAACACCAAAAAGCTCTTTAAAGGAAGTGTCTAAAGTAAAGTGGAAAAATAACTGAGTTCTAAGTAAACACAGGGTTTCTAGTTTTGGAACAAAGCAAGAATTCTTGCCAGTTTAGTGTCTAATTAGGCCTCTAAGCTCTGGGGCTAGATCCTGATTGTGTCAGCAGTAAAGCAGTCCTGTCAGTGGCTGCAGGAGGCTCCTTACCATGTTTGGGCTGTGTGCACATGCCTATGCACAGGCCAAGGAAAGAAGGAGGCTAATGGTTGCAAAGGGCTTGCAGTGGTCCCAGGCCCTTATTCTTTCCTTCTATCCCTTGTCCTCCTGTTACATTTCATGCTGGGGGCTCAGGTGTTAGACTACAGCCTAAAGATAAGCAATTGAGAAGGGGAGGCAAGTTTAGGCTTGGGTTAAGAAAAAGACGCAGGATGCTCAGTGTTTACAGAAAAGCGATAGCTACAGAGAACAAAACACAGTGAGAAAGTGTTTTCCTAGGTGTCCTCATGTTTTGAAGGGATAATGGCTACTAACTAATGAAAAGTTCCCAAATAGCACACTTAGCATAATAGAACACAAATCATTAGCTTTGCTTTTCTCCCTTTTATCCTGTGTCAGCAAAACTACTGGAATTGAGGTGCATGTGAGCAACTCTTTGCCTGCTGTGGGTTCTCTGAGGACTCTAGCCTACAAAATGTATTTCTTAGGTTTCTCCAAAGGCCAGTGATCAGTGCAATGTATCCTTCCCCAGGCCCACAAATCAAACACTGACATACTCCAGAAGTCATTTTACAATGCCTTCATCGAGGAAGCTTCCTTTGTGCACAAAACTCAAAGAATTATTTTGAGTGCCCTCAGATTATTTTACACTCCTCTTGTCTCCCAGTTAAGATGTATACTGTGGGGCAGAAGTGTTTTGTTAATGCTTAGCATGATCTGAAAATGTTTCTGCATTTTCCTGTCATCCATTTCTGCTGACTGAAGCTCAGCCTCTCTATGACATAATACACAGATGGAGTGGGAACAGAAGCAAATTTCTATGGGCTCAAAACTCATTCTGCCATATGCTGCTCCCTCTCCCTCTGAACCCTGTCAAGCACACTGCCACTGACTGGTAAGGTGACAAAGATGAAGCAACTTTAATCAGTTGAAAGTCTTCAACTTATCCCCACATAAATAACCTCTTTAAGGAAAAAAAAAGGTAAGTGTTATTTCTAGTTATTTATTTGAACAAAAGAACACTGCAGTTTTCCAATGTCAGTGAATTTTTCCAGGAATTCTATGTCATTCCTAAAAAATAGATGCTTTAAATTAGCCTTTTTTATGTAATACAGAAATACCATTAACTTGCCAACAGAGTAAGATACAATTTTATTACCTGTCAGTCTTTCTCTTCTCAAATATCCCAGAGGTAACGTTCTTTATGTCTCTAAACAATTTAAATTACAGACTTGCTTTTTTTTATTTTAAACATAAATAAGATTTATTGTTACCAGAGCAGTAGTGAATCATAACTTTTTATAGTATCAGCCTTATATAGAATGAAAGAAATAATTTTTGTATACTTTCTGGTAGCTTTTCAAACCCTCTTAGTCTAGTTCACTTTTTTATTGTTGATGTTTTTTCTCCTATGAGTTTTTTTTTCCAATTTGTGTTTAAAAGCCCAAGTTATATATTTTATTTCTTAATTTTTAAACTTTAAATATAATTTTTATTTATTTGGTTGTTTATTTGGTACAGAATCTCACTGTCCAGTTCAGACTCCTAGTGATCCTCCTGTCTTAGCCTCCCTGGTGCTAGGATTACAGGCATGCATCACCATGCCAAGTTTCAAGGCAACAGGGCATGCCCAGAGTTCTGGGGCTGGCACAGCATTACGGCCTCCCCAAGTTATTTTAGTTCCACTATTTTATATTCATATATATTCTACATACTCCTCATACATATTTGTTTTTCTCCCAGATGAATTACATTTTAATGAATTCTAGAAAACTAGTTTTTAAACTTAAAGTGAGATTACCCTCTTTTCAAGGAAATGTAATTTTTTTTAAAAAACACTGTTTTTGTGTCTCATAGCCTAAAGACTTTACCAGGAAAGAGAGAAACCCTACTAGAATAAGTGTTACCTGATGTCTTCAGCTTTCCCATAGCTTCCTGATTTTCTTCTTTCATCATAGCGGTACTCATTTGCTAAGAATAGTGACTAGTCCTGTGGATTGAGAAAAAAGGTAGTTTTTGTGGGAAGAGATATTTATTGTAATATCTGCTTTAAGAAATAAACTATCTTACATGTTTTGTATTTACAGTATTTAAAATTATCTAATGCTTCCTTATTAAGTAAAAGGATTGCCATACTGTCTTTTAAAAATGTATTTATTACAAGGCCAACAGGGTCTCAATACACAGATCAGACTCGCAGTGATCCTTCTGTTTTCAGCCTCCCAAGTGCTGGGATTATAGACAGAAACCACCAAGGCCAGTCTCATACAGTCTTTCTGGCTTTAACTTACTATGGTGGGGTTATTCCATATCTTATAGGGACAAATATAAAATGATAGAATGTTGTCCAATGGAGATGGACATAAATTCAGTTTAATGGAAATGATATTCTGAAATTATGGTTTCTTGTTATGAAAGAAATTAATCAATTCTATGTTAAATTCAGCTGTCATCTTACCCTAGATAGTCTTTTATAATTCTTTTTGGATTTTGCGTGATGTCATTTTACTTCTCTTTCCAACTAACATATTGATTAACATACTTCTTTTTATTAATTTTATTGAGAAATAAATAGCAGTGAGACAATTTCAAAACAGGTTAGCAGGGAAGTTAGAATAATTAATACATTGCATATTGTTATCTTCATGGTAGTTATTCATAGCACAAGATGCAGACATGATATCCTGTCCAAATACTATTAGCACAAATATTTTCCTCATTGAATTAAAAGAAAGTAGCTGTATATCTATCCTATTTTGAATATACAGATACAAACTAATCCTTCATTTATATCCCCTTTTTTGTTTAGTTTTGTCAGAGATGGGTATTCCACTGCCATTTAAATATTGTAGGTGCATGAATTCAGCAAAATAATCCAAGACAGTCCAGTAATCCATAATAGTAGTGGGTTATCCATAGGAATTGCAATGTCAGAAGTTGGTGACTTGAGCCTTTTACAGCTCAGCATATTAATATGGATTGACTTTTTATGTCTTGTTTTTATACTTTTCTGCTGAATATTGAAGACCAAGATAAAGCAAGACCTATATAACAAGAAATGTAACTTCTGTATCTGACAAGATCAGTCAAATCCCCTCAAGAATTAGCCTGAATCCCTGTACCACAATCTGTAGATCCTTTGTCAGTGTCAGCCATGTGGATGAGTCACAACCATTGCTTGACTAATTTGCTCTCTGCGAAAGACTGAGAGAATGTTATCTATCCAGGTGACTCTCCTTAGGTGCATTATACATCAATGATCACCTTTCTCTGTGGCCCCATAATCTCCTGTATCAGAAAATTTGGAATACCACTGAGTTACAGGATGTTATAGCACAGGTTCTCTTATATCCTGAGTCCTCACTAACCTTGAATGGCTAGGGCAAAAATGTTGGCTATCCTTGTAGCCCTTATTTTTCTCTAATTGTAGGTCTGCAAACTTAAGTTGTTAACCCTCCAGAAAAGAAGCTTAATGATATTATTACCCTATAACATAGGCATTTGAGCTTAACTCCACTATCAGTCTGAATATTAAACATCTTAGACATAACATGGAACAGATATGTTACATCAAGTACTGGTATTTTAAACTTTAAATCCCTACAGAATGTTAAGAAAAAAATTAAAAATTGGAAAAAGCAATTAGATATTTTTACACAAAAATTTAGAAATTTAACCATAGATAGCATTGTAGCAGGACAGTCCTATGACATTTTTTTCTTATCTCTTGATCTCATTTATTACCCTTAAAAAAACCCAAATATTTCCTTGAGAGACAGTACAGCAGTAATTGATATAACATTAGAAGCAGTATGTATTTAGAAGACTAGAATGGCAGGCATTCCAAGCATGACCCTAGTATTACACATTGCTATCTTCAGTGCATTTGCTTAGTTCACAGGTATCAGCATATATTGTTAGTCAGGGTGAGAATCCTATCAATTAACTACTAGTTTCAAAAACTTTCTGAAGATTCTCAGCATCATTGCCTTAACCATCTTGTGCATATAAATATATGGTTTTGCCCCTGGCATGTTTCCCAGCTTTTCTCCTTGCTCTCTCTTCATTATTTAATTCTTAAGTTCTCATTTTCTTTTTAATTGTATTATGACTTTCTATTTTTATTTCTTCTTTTGTGTTCTTATACTAGGGAGGCTATATGATATTTACACATGTGAGTCTGGTTTATTTCACTCATGAGTATATCTTCAAGTGGCATCCACTTAAATATAAAGGTCTTCGAGTTTGTCATTCTTTGTAGTTGAGTAATACTCCATTGTATAAAAATTCCACATCTTTTTCATTCATTCCTTGGGTGACGGGCATTTTGATTGCTTCCAAGATTTAGCTATCACAAATTGTGCTGCTATAAACATAGGTGCACATACATCACTGTGATATGATGTGTTCAGTACCTCTGGGAAAATTTCCAGTAGGGTGATAGCTGGTTTGAATCGGATTTCCAGTGCTAGTTTTTTAAGGGGTCTCCACACTGATTTCTATAGTGGTTGCACCATTCTACATTCCCACCAGCAGTGGAGAAGGGTTCCTTTTTCCCCACATCTTCTCCAACATTTCTTGTTGGTTGATTTGTTCATGATAGCCATTCTTTCTGGGGTGAGATAGTATCTCACTTTGTTTTAATTTGCATTTCACTGATCAATATACTTGATACATATTTATTTTAGGTCTGTATGAGAACTACAATATTACTTTTTGAATCAAATTTTAATAATTATATCACTGTGTTATAATTTTAATATTTCCCCTTCTATTCTGGCATTTCCCACACCTTTTTTATTCTTTTAATTGTTTCATGTTCTAAATTCATGTTTTATTTCTGTGTGTTTTATTTATCCCAGCATTATTTCCATCAATTTTAAAAGTGTTTTAAAATTCTATTTTGTTGCTATGCTATCAAATTTATCACATGGCATACCATATTCAATTTTTCATGTCAGGAAAGAGAACTAAATGTTTTTAGTTTGACCCTAAATTGCTTCTTTTAACTGATTTTCTGGGGCCTACATCTTTCTGTAAGATGTGGAAGGATACTTATTTTTTGGGCCAAGAGCAAAATCATCAAGAAAATGGCAGATCATCATTATTCAAGATACTCTGCAACATAGTTGACACACTTAATTTTATATTCATAGCACTTGTGTATTTTGTGTGCTATCCCTTTCACAGATGAGTCTATTGAGACAACAAAGACTTCAGGGATTTTCTCAGTCCAGTACAACTGGTGAATGGCAGAACTAGACCCAACCCTAACTGTACCTAATCCTTACATACTTTCTGCTACTCCTGTCACTTGGTCAAATGATACATTCTGATTGCAATTGGCTTTACCTGGATGCCATTCGATGATGCGCCCCTTGGCAAACTAAAGAAGATGCTGACAACATTATCCTGTTGCCCCATGCCTGTCTGTCCACAAGGTACAAGATCACATTTTCAGCCTCACTTTTCTCATTTTCAGCTCCCTACACTTTGATGTGCACTTAGCTTTCACAGTCACGTACATGGGCTGGAGTGCTGCACCAGAAGGGAGGATTTGTGGAGTGGTAGGCAATCGAACACTGGTAGATGCGGACAAACTGAAATTAGGTGTTACTAAACAATCAGATGGTTTGTACATGGTATAACTACTGAGAAAGGAGAGCAGGGGTCCAGGCTTGTTAAAGACACAGAAAGCTATGTGAAAGAAAACCAAAAGTACCAACATAAGTAGCTTCATTCACTTATGACCTTAATTTGTCATTCTGACTAGATAATTTGTGATATTTTCTTTTCCCTTTTATTTTTTTATGAGATGCAATCTTCCTGGAACAGCCCCTGGACTTAAAAGCTGATCAATTAATTTGGCTCCTTCTACATTGCCTCTAATAAAAGATATTAGCCTTTTCCTTCTTTATTTCATTAAAATGGATATGAAAAATTGTGGAATTAACAAATAGAAGCGACTGAGCTTAAAATGTAAGAAATGAAAGATCTTATTTTTTACAGTTCAGTATTTTTATTTCTAAAGAATTAAAATAAAATTCTCAATCTAAAGTCTTTTAAAACCCACATGTTTGCCTGTCTGTTCTAAGATTTTGTTTAAGAACAATAAAAACAGACGATGTGCAAAGTTTATTCTTTCACAGTACGTGAATGGATGGAAGTATGTTAGTAATATTCAGAACAAATGCATTTTTTCAGAATTTTAATAGTTCTCTACTCTGAAGCTTTGCTCATACATGATATTCAGGAATAAATATTTCTGTAAGATTCATAGAAGAGACAAATGATGAATCATCCCAATTTCAATGCAGAAATTACCTTTCTGTAGCTATACTTGCATTGCAAAGATAACTTTACACCCGCTGCCTGGCATATTTTTTTTGTGTTTAAGAAACTAGAAAAAAATGCTACTTATTCCTCCAAATAGTAGTCTTGCATCTATATTCCTCTCCTTAATGGAATTATAGCCCAGCTTGAAATGAAGGTCACACAAGTACCAAATATATTTGAATTCTAAGATAAGGTGTCACATCTGCTATTCCAGTTATGAGAAAAGATTTTGCATAAAACCTGATAGCTGTGTCAGGTATTTAAGATATTTTATTTATATTAAGAGGATTAATATTTTATGACAATGCTATCTTAATATCTTCAGTTAATAAAAATGTGATGATACTAAATAACTTA
>NW_004524614.1:12541664-12544325 GCF_000260255.1 Octodon degus
TTATTTGTTGAAACTGTACTTCCGATTTGATTTGAAACTGTCTCATTGCTATATGTTTATCAATAAAACTGTAGAAAAAAAAATAAAAAAAAAATAAAAATATTCCTCACAGCAGGATGTGATGGTGCAGGCCTGTGATCCCAGCATTTGGGAGGCTGAGGCAGGAGGGTCTCTGCAAATTTGAGGCCACACAGAGTTCTGGGCAAGTGTGAAATTCAAAGCAAGACCCTGTGTCAGAAAACAAAACAAAATAGTCATGTTGGGTGATTCTCGTTTCTCTCACCTTTTTGTCTAGGCTTCAGAGCCAGCAAGAACTGTGAATTGGTCTCATTTAATATGCAATATACTTAATATGTCCTGAATGTATATTGCCTTTGTATTAGAGAAAGAGCTAGAGGAAGCAGCCAGAATGGAACTAAGAAGGAAAAAAAGAAAAACTCTGCCCATGCTAATTTTTTGTTTCTGTTCTAACATATTCCCTATGCATAGCTACCCATTATAGAGACAGCAGTGTACTGACCATATGGTGTTGTACTTTTCCTTCCTCTGGAGAGGCTGAGCTTCATGGCTGAATGAATGTGAATGATGCATTTGCTTTGCATTCTCTAATTATTATTAAAAAATACAATGTAATGAAAGGCTTAGAGTGAGGGAGGCCTGAATTTGAATGTAGGACCCAAATTATTTCAGCTTTGTGTCCTTGTATGTTTGGAGATCTTATTGTAGACCTATTGACTATTCTCGGCTCCATTTGCTGCAGCTCAAATTGCAGTAATCACTTCATCATTAGCTTTAAGGATTAAGCTAACAGCATATGTAAAGCAGTTGGTATAACCCTATTGCATAGCTCATGTCAAATATGATATTTCTGTGTTCAGTGTTAACACCTGACTCTTCTTTTTGTACCATTGCAATCTCTTACGTGTTAGTTTTTTTCAGGACAAAGTCTATGCTTTTATCTGTATTATTTTATCTGTATCGTGCCAGAATGTTTCAATGATTAGCTGCTATTTTTATCTAAGATGATAGTAATGCTTGTGTTAGGACTCATGTTTAGATGTCATGCCAATGTTTATGCAGTGATAGATACGGCTTTTTCAGAGGTGGCTGGATCCAGTGTGTGATTAATTCATGGTGAAATGCTAGGATCTAGCACACCATGATTAAGGGTGTGAGTGCCACCCACCTTAAGTAGCCTGAATAATATATAAAGAATAGAAAGCAGAGCTAACTTGTTTTGCTACCTCCTGTGTGCCATGAACTGGTTATCACCTGCGATGCTTGTCTGCCATCATGCCCTTCTTGGAGCCAGCCAATTATGGACTGAAACCTCTACAAACTGTGAGCCAAATAAAGGTTTACTCCCTTAGCTTTGGGCATTGGGTCTGTTGTCTCAACGATGAAAGAAAGTAACCGAGACTAGTGGGCCTGTGAGAACTCATCTTCCCTGTAAATAAATTCATTTGTAACCAGGAGCTCAGATCCTGTTTGGTAAGAACGCTTTCCTTGATCAAGGGCACTCAGCAGATTTTCAATAGCAATCCATAGAAATCCATGCTTCTGCTTGATTCTGTGATTCTTTTATTACTTATATATCATTTGAGAGTTGCAAACCAGACAGGTAGATTAGATCATGGTGAATGTTGTTTAATTGCATATAACCTTTTCACTTATATGTTTTCTTCTGTTGAGACACTGTGGAACCTACCCTAGGGTACCTATTTGGTTATTCTTCTAATTAAGCAAAGCTGTCTCTATTCTAGAATGCTGCTTTCAAACTGCATTATGTTTCTGCACAGTGACCTCTGTCCAACCCCACAGCGCACTTCGGCATTTGCACTGTGGTGCAGTAGCGGCTGCATTGTGCATGCTCCTGGCTGTGTGTGTGGACAGTCACGTCCTGGAAAGTCAAGCTCATTTATCACTCCTGCCAGGCACTTGCAGGCCTGTTTGAAGAGAAAAATACTAAAAGCAAGCAATGATGAGGAAATAGAATAGTCAGGAGTAGAGAGGTGAGAAAGCAGACATGGGGATGGGGGTGGAGCCAACACAGCAGAGTCCGTGGAAGGACAGGCACCTCGGTAATTTCAGTTTCTCATGAAGAACCCTGACAGTGACAAGCATGGCCCTATGGCTCACCATATTCCATAGACTACATTTTAAAAGATTGGTTGTTGCAGTCATGAACCCCCTGTGTGTTCACACCTTTCCTAATCCTTATTTTTGGCTAGTTCATGCTGACTTGGGGTTGAGTTTGATATAAGCAGAGACCTGAAAAAAATTGTGCTTTGGGTATGACTTATCTGCTGCTCTTAATACGCAATGATTACCACATGAATACGTTGGGATAGACTTCTCTAAAATGAGAAATTGGGGTGGGGAGATAGCTTGAAAGTCTAGATACCTACCTGGCAAGTGCAAGGACCTAGGTTTGATACCTGGTACCATACACCATGTTGGCCCTGCCCTAGGTGCGCTGTGTTAGCCTCTAAACTCGGCATGGTGGCACAAACCTAAAATCCCAGTGCTGGGGAGGATCAGAGAGGATAATCATTATGAGTTCAAGCTGCGTAATGAGATGCTGTACCAAATAAATAAATAAATAAATAAATAAATAAATAAATAATATTTTTTAAAAATTAAAAACAAAATAAAATAAAA
>NW_004524614.1:12547157-12550071 GCF_000260255.1 Octodon degus
TATTTAGTACATGGTCTACAGAGTCTACAGGGTCTCACTACATAGATCAAACTCATAGTGACTCTCCTGTTTTCAGACTCCTAACTGCTGAGATTATAGGCATGCCACTACACTCAGTCTCAATCTCTGCCTCCATGCACCTTGGGGGGGGGACTGGCACTTAAAACTCCTTTTAAAATACATGGAGAATTATTTGATTAAGATCTTTGCAACTGAGACTGAGGATATAGCACAGTGGCTTAAGCACCTACCTGGAAACTACAAGGTCCTGAGTTCAATCCCTGGTACCACAAAAAAATAAATAAAAATTCCTTGCAACTGACTAAAAAACTAGTCTTTAACTGGAACGAAGGCTGCCTAGAATTGTTAGCTATTATCTCTTTGTTTCCACGTGGGCTTATTCACTGAAGCTACCAGAATAATAGAATCCTGAGCAGGATTAATGTAATTGTTATCTAAAGATATTTAGTAAATACCACCCAAGGATACTTCTTATTAAATAAGAAATACTTGTCAGTGTTTGGCTGCAGCTCATCAGGCTATTAGGGATCTGCTGCCTGCTAAGATTTACCTGCCTTTCTTACATGCTGTTGCAGTAAACACCCTTTCTGTACTTAAAACGCATTTCTTGAGCTTCAGAATGTTCACATTGCCCCTTGGCTGAAAACATTCCTTTCAGTCTTTAGAACACTAATATCTTATGTAGTATTTAAACTGAAACTCATGTATCTAGAGAGCGCTTTCACAGCTAGGGGAACTGGACTCCGCAGCACTACACACTGTCCTTCATGACTTTTTCTGTTCTATTTTATTCCTATGAGTTGCAGCTATTTTAAAGGGTCTAATTGGAGGAATTAGAGGTAAAGCAGAGTAGTAGAGTACTTTCGAGCTTGCTGCAATCCTGGATTTGAACCTAACAACAACACACACACATGCACACGCACACACACCCCACACCGCACAAACAGCTGCTATTTAGCTGCTTACTTATGTACTTTTTTAATTTCTAAACTACAGGAAAGGAAGGAATTTTGTGTCTGGTTTACATCACTACCCAGGACTGTGTGCATTCAAGCAGATATGAGTTCAGTTGAGAGCTTACAACAGTGGAGAATAAAATGTCTGTCTGTTTCACAAAGTAAAATTAGGAAGTCTTGCAAGACTTAGGGTTTAAGCAAGGATTCCCACTAGGGAAGATTTCCAATTGCTGAAATAGGATGAATTTATCAAAAGCTGTTATTTCAACATCTCCATGAAATAGGAAGAGTTTTAATAATCTGATAGAAGGAAAGAGTGGTCTGAGATTTTGTGGTCAGGCCATTGTTAAGATAGGCCAACGTTAGAAAAAAGCAATGAGCAAATGCTGGAAAGAAAAGATAACCACATTTTACTTTAGTGAGTTAATGATCAAATAAAATCAGAAATGTATCCTGGCTCTAACATTATACACCTGACTCACTGTTATAGGCTGAATTGCATTTCCCCAATTCATTTGTTGAAATCTCCACCCACATTTTCTCTGAATGTGACTTCACTTATGGATAGGGCCTCTAATGAGGTAGTTACCTTTGAATGGGGCTATTAGGATGGGCCTTAATTCAAGAGTTGAAAAAGAGAGAGGCCCCAAAGTTATGGAGGAACCAAGAAAAAGCCAAATGAAGACTCAGCCAGAAGGTGCTCATCCAAATGACAAGAAGGAGTCCTCAGGAGAAACCTGCCTGCCGACACCTTGGTCTTGGACTTGTATCTAGGGCTTTCTATACATTAAGACATCCCATATTATATTTTCTCTTTTCATAATTTTATTTATTTATTTATTTATTTATTTATTTATTTATGTGGCATGAGGTCTTGCTATACAGTTCGGACTCCTAGTGATCCTCCTGTCTTGGCCTCCCCGGTGCTGAGATTACAGGCATACACCACCATGCCCGGTTTTGTGGCCAGCACAGCATGCAGTAAGTGGGATCCAGCTCGGGACCTTGCACTTGCCAGGCAGGCACTTATGCAACCAAGCTATCTCTGCAACCTTACAAAGCTTTCTTACATCATCACTAATATATATATAATATATATATAATTTAATATTAAATATGAAATATACATATATATAATATTTTTAGCAGTTAAAGACTCAAATGAGATAAGAGTTCTGGTGGGTTAATTAATGGTCAGCTTGAGTGGAAATGGTCAGCTGAACTCAGTCGGTATGGTTCCGGTGTGGAAGAACTACTTGTGAATTATGGCCAGAATGTTATAAAAGAGGATTTGAGGGGAAGATTGGATGCTGTTGATTTTCCGGGAGAAGATCTCCGGGGCTGGTATTCCTGACACAACCTGTTTTCCTAGGAGGAAGGAGAGCCCTTGCAGTGGCCTGGGGTGGCTGCTGTTCTCCTCTGGGGAGCTCTGGTCTCCATCTGGTGCACTCCTTCCTGGCACCAGTGCAGATGGCTCAGCCTACTGGCATGGATCGCTCACCCACTGGTGCAGGCTTTCAGCTTTCCCACCTGACCTTTGGGCCTTCCCAGCGCAGATCCTGGACAAGGACTTGAATGAGACATTGCCATGGGCTCCAGTCCTCCATTTCAGCTCCTGAGGGACATTGCTCTTGGATCAAAGCCCTTGGCTGGAGTCTTCAGGTCTCTAGCAGGCAGATGTCTTACACTCTTCTGCATTTGACTTTTGGGGTGTTATAAAATAATCTGATGAATTATATCTGCTATATTAAATCTGTTTCCTTGCAAGCCCTGATTATCACTTTAAAATAGAATAAACTTACAGCTAGGGTGTATTTTAAAAATATTCCTCACGAGACCCAGTCCTAGCTCAGGTCCGGAATTGCTGCCGATTTCCGGGAACCCCCAGACCCAGTCCTAGCCCAGGTCTGCAGCAGGAAGGAGCTGAGCACAGCAGC
>NW_004524614.1:12555466-12577633 GCF_000260255.1 Octodon degus
AAATAAATAAATAAATAATATTTTTTAAAAATTAAAAACAAAATAAAATAAAATGAGAGATCACATGGAGAAATGTCTGTCATTCCAGGTGTCCTATTGGAAGTCATCAAAATGCAGCCAGCTCCCACAGAATCATCAGTGTCATCAGTGAAGGGCAAGCCAGGCCCAGACAGCGCTAACCACCTATGCTCAGCCATAAATTCTGACCTGCACACATGGATAACTAATAAATAGCCAAAAAGATTTGTTATGGTATGTTACAAGGCTTATCTGTCTACCTATTTCAGGAATAACTCCAATTCAATCTCTCCTAAGTGTTTTTAAGGTTTAATTTGGAAAATTCTGTTCTAAAAATATGAAAGTGATCTTAAAAATAGGGCAACCTTGTATATTATTGCCATTTGATAAAGAAATTTTTTTAAAGCAGCCTCTCCCTGTGACTTTCAGAGGTATCTGAAGGTGAGATGGGGGTGGGGGAAGGATATTCTTAAAATAACAATGCTGAAAGGAAGTGGCATCACTTATGAACAGTGACATTTCAAAAGCAGAGACTCTTGAAATACCATGGCTTAGTGGATTACAAATGATGTAATGGATATTTTCCCTGTCTCAAGAAAAGCAACATGACTTTCTTCTCTCATCATGGGATATATGCTTACAAGGCCCATTTTTTAAGCTCTCAAATCCTTTCTTAATATATGAATCTTAAATATGAGTGAGGTTGTATGGAAGAAAGTAAGGAAATTAAATACTTGGCATTTGTATCCCGAGAGAATCCAGACTCCACAGATACATTTGCTCAACAAATGCTGATGAGCACCCATCTCCACCAGGCAGTTGCTGCCCTGGAATGCTGCACTAACTTGGCAGAGAGAGTGACTCAAGTAGTCTAATGGCCCTGACTTTTCCAGGAAGCTGCCCACTCCTGCTAGCAGACATGTTCTTAATGCGGGGCTTCCTTCTACCCAGGCCTACCAACCACACAACCACTTAAAATAAGAGCTTATTGTATGCTTTTTTGACAATGTTTCCTTCCTGGGGGAAAATAAGTGCTATATAGGGGACTCTGACCAGAGACTTTTTCCCCTGGCTAATATTTGTATTCAAGCACATAATGGTGGTAATAATATGGCCCTGAAGAGTAGCATGCACTGTTCCAACACTTTATGCTTATTAATGCATCAGTAAGTCTAGCTTTAATCAATGAAATCATGTGAATAGCACATTCTCCAAGAAGTGTTGTGAGGAGGAAGCCCACGTGGTATCTGTTGGCTGCCCATGGAATCACCTTGGAGAAAAGTTGGCATTGACGTTAGAAACAGCTGGCCTCTCTGAAAATGCTCTAAACTTCCAAAGTGCCTGAACATATATTGCATTACTCTGTGGGGCATCTTTGTCCTGAAATAAAGCTTTATGTGGGAATCAGTATGTTTTTTGTCTTATAATAGAACATGTAATACACATATGCAAAAGTCAGATGATATTTGTATTTTCTATTTGTTGAGGAAGGGAGTGGTTCATTTTATTAGAGCGCTTCCTAAAATATAAGTATTAAATATGGCCATACATTGTTTAATGATAAGGACACATTTGGAAAAATGTGTTGTTAAAGTGATGCTGTCATAGTGAACCTCGAAATCTACTGCATTGATCTGTATTTATTCAAGCTTAGGTGATTCCAGTTATTCACTTGATGTGCTTTCTAAATATGGTCAAGAGATTTAATAGATACAAGATGTATGAGGCTGCTGCTAGAGTAACAAGGCATCCTGTTGTGTAGCAAACTTGTAAAAATGTACTCCATAATAATGGTAATGTACATTATAGTAAGGACAAAAAAGCTAGTAAAATATTTGTTATCATTATATCATTATTGAGTACTATATATCCTGTATACTTGTATGTGCTGTATTTTTTAGAGTGGGAACACAGTAGGTAGTTTAGACCAACAGCACCACAAATCGCAAGTTATATATTGTGTTATGATGTTATGATGAGTACAATATCCTTAGGCATCAGGAACTTTTCATCTCTATTATAATGGAGATACATCATCTTACAGTGTATCAGTCAGAGTTTTAATAGAGAAAAATATATACCCTAGGGTGGCTCCTCTATACCCTAGAGTGTGGAGTTGCTAAGCCACTTTAGTTAAGCTTCTAAATATCTCAAGTTGACACGGTTGATAAGCTACTACCTATGGGATCACCATTTTTTATGTGGTCTATCATTGAATGAAATTTGTGGAACACAATGTATCTTGATTTGTTTAAATTCAAGAGTTACTAGGAAAAACAGTAAGAGAACATGTAGGTCAAGAGGTATGATGTCAGATATCCCTGTCCTACTCATTTGAGGACAAGGTCACAAGGACTCATAAACTTCCCTCCCTGTGATATAGTTTTGTCAATTTTGCTGTGTCATGAAGTGCCCAGATAGTTGGTCTGACATTATTATGAGTATATCTGTGAAGGAAATTTGGAAAGAAATTAATATTTGAATCAATGGACTGAGTAAAGCTTTTCACTTCCCTAATATGGTGCATGAACCTCATACAATCAGTTGAAGGCCTAAGTAGAACAAAGGCTGAGTAAAAGGAAACTTGTTCTTCCTGCCTGCTTGAGCTGGGCACCAACATTTTCCTGCCTTCAGATTTGAGCTTAATAACCATCTCTTCTTGGTTCTCAACACAACTGGCTTTGAAAAGCACTCACAGCATCATCTCTCCAGTGTCACTGCATGTTTCTTTTAGCTTCTGGTTCTGTTTCTCTGAAGAACCCTAACCCACTCACTTTCATCCTACTTCTCGGGGACTCCAGATTCTAAATTTCCTTCCTTCTTTTCTTCGCAGATGTTTTGTCGCTTACCCTTCCTTCTGTCCATACCCCTGGACAACGTTCTTTGAATGTCCCTTTGCAGCCCCCTCAGGCCTTGTGTGCACAAAGTGCTCCCAGTCCTGATCCTACACCTGTATCTCCTACCTCCTCGAAGAGCACAACCTGGTTGGTGCCCTCAGTCTTGCTGATTGCAGGAGAAAAGTTTGCCTAGCAAGAAGTGACTTGCTGGTTATAAGAAAATGAAAGCCAGAGCCCTAGAGGACAGTGGCAGAGAGCAAAAGGAGTGTCTTTAGGACATGTGAAGTAAAGCCTCTGTTCCACAGCAGGAAGAAACCAAAGGGGCCTCTGACCCTTTGCTAAAGCTAGTGCTTTAGCAAAACCCTGTCTTCCATTTATTACAAAGGTATGTAGCATTCTGTTTCAGCTGACAAGAGTTTCTGAATATGTAGGGTTAAGATTAATGAAACTCATGAGCTATATGTTAGAATACAGAGCAACTGAATTGACTTAAATTGAAATCATGTTACTATGAAGGTATATATTTTGCATTCTAAAATATACCCTTAAAAAATAAAAAATAAAAAAATAAAATATACCCTTAGTATCTTAGATTTTTAGATGTTCCCAAGACAAATCTTTTCCCTTGTGTGTTAATGACAATGTCCAATATTTCCCAGCAAGTATCATCAGAATGGCTCAGCAATGACTACAGTCAGGTGTGACTCAACACTTTCACTTTCTAGGTACATTCTGGAAGATGGATTGCTAGGTGGCTTCGTTAATGTGTTAAATTCATCATGTGCACTTATGATACCATAGCCTACTGTATGTATAAGAGGTATGATTGAAAAATAAAGGTTTAATTTTTATAATGTGTAAGTTTTTAAAAGATTACTACTGCAGTAGGATACACATTGTCATTAATCCTCCTTACAATACTCTCTTTTTTCTAATACTTGCCCATCCTTCTTGACATTTTCCGAAGCAGTTTGAAAGTCCTCTTTCATTTGTTTATTTGTGTTGTCGTGGCTGCCTCCATGTCCTGAATCAATTCAAAATATTTACCTTTCATGTCTGTTTTGACTCTGCAGAAGGCCGGAACTTTCTCAGTGCCCGACCCAGTGACGAGTAGCGTGAAGATACTCCATGATGTGTTTTTGAGCCTACTTCCATTACATGGCCCTGAGCAGCCAGCAACATTCACCACATTTTTTATCACACCTTGTAAAGACACTCTCAGGAGACTTTCAGAGTGGCCTCAGAAAAGGATAAACATGAGGAGAGTATGTCGAGGTGGCTTACTGGAAATTTATCTTTCACTGCAATAAATTTTTCATTTAAACATTCTCTGGTGTCTTACTATATGTAATACATACTATATGATATATATATATATATACATATATATACATACATATATATACACACACATAAATATAAACTTATCCCACAAATATAATGTATATATATGTAAAATATTATAGTCCATGAATATATTAATATAGCCTACTTCTCCTAGGGTTATGATGAACAGAACATGAGGTTAAAAGAGAAAATTATACAGTCAAGAAACAATATAAACAAAAGACACTTGAGGCTTCTGTGGGAATGGTTAAGTATCATTTTACATTACCATCTTTCCCCTGATAGACTCTAAAATAAGAATAAAAAGTAAAATATACTGACCATGTAACTCAGTAACACAATCACTTATTGTCATGTATTTTGCACTACACATGATTGTAAAGCTTAATTCTTTTCACAGCTGGCAACAGAGTGGCTTTGTTTACAATAGCATCATCACTTACTTGCGCGCAGTGCACTGAACTAGCTGCTTGGATGGCCTTGACATCACTAGGTGAGGAGGAGCTCCCAGCCCATTCCGATCTTGCGGGACCACCAGTGTATATGTGATCTGTGGTTGGCCACAGTGTTCTGAGGCCATCAGTGTAATTTTTTCACCATCGCCATTGCCCTCCTGATCACCATCAGCTATTACTGCATTCACAATTGGAGGAAGCTCAGCAATTGTGCTTCCTGGATTAGATTCTTCACCCTGTCTACAAAGCTGTAGAATGGTAGAGAAGAGAGCATACTCAATATGAGATTTTTCATGAGGAAAATATAGATGTAGGGCTGAGGATTAGATCCTCAGGGGGGCGTCTGCTTTGTGTGAGGTCCTGTATTTGATGCATAACACCACACACACACACACACACACACACACACAAACACATCCTACACACACACTACACACACACACACACACACACGGTTACCAATAATAGTTAGATTACAAGTTTACTGTGAGGATTAAATAAAATATAAGGCATTTGGGCTGGGCAGATATCTCGATGGTGTAAACGCCTGCCTGGCAAGTGCAAGAACCCGGGTTCAATCTCCGGCACCACATGCTGTGCCAGCCCCAAAACCCCAGCCATGCTGTGCTGGCTACCAAAACCGAGCGTGCCTGTAATCCCAGAACTGGGGAGGTTGAGACAGGAAGATCACTATGAGTCTGAGCTGCGAAGTAAGACCTTATACCAGATAAAAAAAAATAGATAAATAAAAGATTTTTTTAAAAATTAGAAAAATAAGTATTTAATTATATTAACTGCTTATTTTTCTAATTTTGCATAATATATTTTCATAATGTTCTATAGAATAAGCATTTACATCTAATAGAATTATTGATATAATTGGCATATTTGTACTTTAGTTCCCTTAGTTCTATCTTATTTGGGGTAAAATATATTATGCATCCTATTTTTGACTTTTATGAAATTTCTAGATGTAATACTTAGTTTTTATTTACTGGTTGTTTTGTAGACTGCTCTATGTAATTTTCTTTTTTCATAACCTATTTACAAATAATAATATGCTATTTCATAAACACTGGAGACTGTTCAATGTTCTGTTCTTGCCCTTGGTCCTTTTTGTTTTATAATTTATTCCTACATGTGCAATAAAACTCAACATACACTATTAAGTTTACTTTAATATTTTAATAATTTCTTAAAATAGATATCTGGTTTTATATGTTTGTGTAGGCATGTAGAGAAAGTTGAAAAATTTTAAAATAATTTCTATCTAGTAATTTTAAATTGTTTTGTTTTTCCTCATATTTGTTGCATTTGGTACCTTGTGTTTCTTTGTGTAGATTTCTTTGGTATCAGTTGGTATCTTTGGTGTCATTTTTTTCTGTGTAATGTTTCATTGAATATTTTCTTCAATTTTCCTTTCAATGTATTATTTACCATTTATTTGAATGAAAATGTGGTTATCTTTCATTAGAGTTTTCAGTGTAATTTATTTGGATGTAGAATTCTAGATTTACCAATTTTTTCAAATCACAATTAAATATATATATTTTCCCCCAAAGTGATATTCTGATATCTGTTATCTTCTGTAATGATTATCCTAGTCGAGTTAATTAATATATTTATCATCTCACATAGATATCTTTTCTTGTGTATATAGAATGAACATTTAAATTACATTCTCATCAAATTTCAAATATATAATCTAGCATTATTAAGTGCAATCATTGTGCTATACATTAGAACTCTTGAATTTATTCATTCTGCACAATGGAATCTCAGCATCTTCAATTCCCTCTCTTTCAGGGGCCCAGACAACCAATATTTCTGACTCTGTGAGTTTAGCATTTTTAGATTCTATATTTAAGTGATATTGTAAGATATTTATCTTTCTGTGTCTGAGCTTTTTTCTACAATAATGCTTTCCAGGCTTATCCATTTTCTCCAAATAACAAATGTTTCTTTTTTAAGGCTGAACAATATTCCACTTATTTGTCACTGGACAATTTAAGCTGATTTTCGACATAAATGTCATACAATTAAAATTATTTTTGTCTTTTTACAACAGAGTTTCACTATTCAGTTCAAAGTGGCTTTGAGCTCACTTTGTAGCCCAGGCTGGCTCTGAACTTGCAACAACCTTCCTGTTTCAACCTCCCAAGTGCTAGGATTACAGGCATAGTCCACCATGCCCAATCATAATTTGACTTTTGACTATGATTTTTAACTACAATACATCATGATGTAGTTTTCTTTTTCTTTTTCTTATTTGTGGGTTAATTGAATTAATATATGTACGTTTATGATAGTTTTACACTGTCTAACATTTTACATTGTCTAACATTTCTCAGAGAGCTGGGGAGATAGCTCAGTGGTTTAAGCACCTACCTGGAAAATGCAAGGACCCAGGCTCAATCTCCAGGATAGCATGCCATGCCTGTCCTGAAATCCCAGTTGTGCTGTGCTGGCCCTTGAAACCCAGCATGGTGGGTGATACATGCCTGTAGTCTCAGTGCTCGGGAGGCTGACACAGGAGGATCACTAAAAGTCTGAGCTGTGTAGAAGTATCCTGTACCAAATAAATAAATAAAAGATTTTTAAAAATTTAACCTATCTCAGAAACTGTGTCCTGTGGCAGGATATCTTGGATAATTGTAGCAATTTCTGCTGGTCTATTGAAAGGAGATGTTAATGCTTAATTTGTTTTCTTCTCCTTTTTAATTTCTTATAATTTTACTGGCTTTTCATTCTTTTTTTCTGTATTTTAGGGGAGGGTCTATGGGGTGTTCAGGGTCTCACTACTAGATCAGATTCATTGTGATTCACCTGTTTACAGCCTCTCAAGAACTGGGATTACAGGTGCACACCACAAAGCCCAGTCTCAGTTGCCATCTAAGCATGCCCCTGGGGTGGGGCCGGCATGGCAGGCCTGGGGATTGAAGCCCCAGCCCTCGCACCTGCTGGCAGGGACTTTAATCCACTGAGCTATTTGGCTGGCCCTCTAATTTCTTATAACTTTAAAGAAAAACAATTATCCATGTTTAAATCTGGTAATCTAAACAACTAATTGGAAGATAACATCATGCAATACAACCATTGTTGAATTCCTATTATTTTGTTTAGTGAAATTCTGTATATAATTTCTAATGTATGTTTATGTGTTTGTGTGTGAGTGTGTGTGTGTGTGTGTGTGTGTGTGTGTGTGTGTTTACCATTTTGTACTCTCTTTTAAAAACAGCTGTGTGATTCGAGCCTTCATTGAAGGAAAGTGCTGATCTCTCTACAACATCTTTGAAGACACTCACACAATTTTCATTTACCAATCGGCAGCTACTAAAATTGACCTTTGTTTAACAAGTGTGCTGTTTCGCCTATTAAATAAATTCTACATTTATATCTTTTAAGCATTTCCATTTAGAATTTTTATTTAATACTTGCACTTTGATAAAATCCTCATCTCGGCTTGTTCGCTTCTCTGCTATACATTTTAACACTGTTATTGTCATTTTTAAGCCCCCATTTTATGATTGCAGCACAATAGTTATCTCTCTGAGTCAATTTCCATTGATCATTTTTCTCTCCTTACTATCATCCATATTTTCTTGTGTCTCATGTTTTATTGTATAACTGACTTTATGTATAAAAGAAAAATCATTAACAATATTTAGAAAATGGGGAAACGTGCTTACTGACTGCTAGCATGTGTAAGGAATGGGCTGTGCTAAATCAATTTAATCTGAGATTGAATTAGGTTTGTACTCTGGTGCTACTTTAGTTTAATATAGCTCATCATGTCTTCAAAGATTTTGTAGAGAGATCAGCACTTTCCCTCCATTAAGGCTTGATGTCTGAGCACTGGCAAGGATTCTGGTAATCACTTTGTAAGTTACCACCCTGCTGTAATCTCTTTGGGTTACTGGTAACTCTTTTTTCTGTAGCTTCTTGAATCTTACAAGATCTCCCTGCTCTGTTTTCCTCTTTTTCTTTTCAAAGGCCACCACAGTGCCGCTGGTGGGGTACAGGACTAACATGAAAGACTTCATTATCTCCATCTTTTTTTCTCCCTTGTGCCTTTGGCATAGTATTGGCATGCCCTTGTGAGGGGCTGTGAGATAATACGGGGTCTGTGAAAAAAATAAGAGGGGGACACTTGAGAATTTCTATCTTTATGCTAGTCCACATGTAAATATTAAAATTTTGAGATTGTTCAACTGGCTTCTCTGTATCCTCCTTTTCTTCTTCCTCTCATCAATGTGCCAACAGGGGAAAACAGCCCTATATCTCTTCCCCAATTCAAGAGTTTGTCACCTTATGGGTTACAATTTATTTAAGTCATTTTCTTTTTCCTTTTCTTCTTTCTTTCTTTCTTTCTTTCTTTCTTTCTTTCTTTCTTTCTTTCTTTCTTTCTTTCTTCTTTTGAAAACTCAGCCATCTGGTGATATTTAAAAAGCTCTGATTTTGTAAATTAACTAGCTTGTCCTAGTTGTCAGCTTAATTTTTTACACTCATAATCTCCCAGTGGATGTAAAGAGAATGTTCTTCACATGAGATAAAAGCTTGCAGTAATTTTTTAATGAATAATGAATGAAGGAGTGAATGAATAAATGAATTCAGTGAACATATGAGTTAGGAAAGATTCCACTACCTCCCAAACAAAAGTTTTAAAATAGAAAATAACTTGCCATTGTAAACAATGCCCTTGAAAGATAAGGCAAACATCATTAAGAGTGCAAGTCACCTGTCACCCCCTCACATCACAGGGTCAGTCCTTCCAGTGTGACTTGTTTTGAGTATTCCAGAGTTTTTGCCTGAGAATTTTATTTTGTCCTCAAGCAATCCCTAAGCACATAATTATGCTTTACAATAAACACCTCCAATACAATGGAAAAATAGTATCCTGAGTCAACCCCAGAATATTTATTCATTTATTCAGTAAATATAGTCCTGTAAGCAAGGCTCATTGTATAGTTTCAATACTAACCAACAGCTCTGCAATGCACTGATTACTCCCAGTCTATAAATAAGAAAAATGGAATTCAGAGACTCGATAGCACTAAGATACCATCACATTTGTGCTCATTGTGCTAAACCACAAATTCTAAGTTCAAGTTTAGTTCTTTATAGCTAATGTTGCAAGCATTTCTATAAGGACTGTGCGGTTTGTTTCACACAGGCAGCCCTGTGTGATGATTTAGACAAGTATTATCATTTTATGTTAGAGAGGAGGAGACTGAGTCAGGTGAGGTAAGGCTTTGTTGACAGAAAGAAATTTACCACCTGTGGGGTAACTCTGGTCTCTTACATGAAGCCTTGTCAGTCCATGATCCATAAGCCATTTTTGTAGTCTAGCCCCTTCACTAATTAGAAATTCACATCACAGTGCAAGTCCAATGGCCAAAATACATTCTTTACTTCAGTAATATTGTACTAGACAGTGTCTAGTTTTGTTTTAAGGGAAGCTTAGTGACCTTAATATTTTCTTTCATAGATATTTATTTTGAAATGTGCAAAGTTAAAAAATGCCAATCATCAAATTAAAATAGCTGCAAGCAATTAGAATACAAAGGTCATCACCTTGCACAAATTTAGAGGACGGTTCCAGCATTTTCCTCATTTGTTTCACTGGGATTTTTATTCAGCTCTGAAAAGCCCAATCATTCTGTAAAGGTTAATTCACAGCTCTGTGTTCGGTGAAGTGTGTTGCCCACATCATCTGCATTGTAACACAGCACCCACACTGATGTCAACTCAAGCCCTCTTCCCTGGTGAAAGTTGGCCGTCTCCACCTGGGTGAGCATCCACCTTCCCCTCCTGGGTTTGATCCCTCACGGGGTCCCAGCAGCAGTCCCATTGCATGATTATGCCCATCCCTTTTTAGGCAATGAGGGAATAGAACAATTGCCTTTTATTTCAAGAATTCACTTTGTAACAATTATCTTTCAAATCCCCATAATTTAATGATTAACTATAATATTCTGTTCATAAATTCTAGTAAATAAATACTAATTTTATTTCATCTGCATTTACCAGCCTTAAATTATATTTTTGTTTTATCTTTTTTATATTTCTTTAAAGAATAAAAAATAGTGATAAAATAAAATGCATCTTTAGAAATGATACAAAATTTCACTAAACAAAGTTACAGGAATTCAACAATGGCTGCTCTATTACATGACGCTACCCTCAAATTAGTTATTAAGGTTACCAGATAAATATACAAGATTCATTTAAAGAATAAAAATGACATAAAAGTTATGAAATGCAAAAGAAGAAAAAAATAAGAATAAAAGAAAAAAATTTAAGCATTAACTGCTCCTTTCAAAAGACCAACAGACATCGACAGCTATCCAAACTATTCTGTATATTTACATAAACATATCTTTTTCCCTTTTTCTATTTTTATGAAAGAAAATATTAAGGTTACTGAGCTTCCCTCAGAACAAAACTAGACACCGTGTAGTACAATATTACTGAAGTAAAGAAGAAATTCTTTCCTTTTTACAGTATCCATTATACCTTTAGATCTTAATCCCTCCTTCAGGTCCTCCTACCAGCGAGACAATATGATGTCTGCACATGTGGATCTGATCCACCTCACTTAACAATACAGTCCCTAGCTGCATCTGTTTATGTACAAAAGCCTCAAATTTATTTTTTATAGCTGAATAATACTCCGTTGTGTAAAAATATCAACTTTTTCATCCACTTCTCAGTTGATGGTCATTTGGGATGTTCTAGGACTTAACTATGACAAATTGTGCTGCTATAAACATGGGTGCACATACATCGCTGCTGCATAATGTTTTCAGTTCTTTTGAAAAATGACCTCTGAGGGGAGTATGTGGCATCATTGGGACCTCCAATCCTAGCTTTTTGAGGAATTTCCATGCTGATTTCCATAATCGTTGCATCAGCCTGCACTCCCACCTACAGTGGAGAAGTGTTCCTTTTTCCCCACAGCCTCTCCAGTATTTGCTGTTGGTTGGCTTCTAGATGGTAGATACTCTTTCTTAGTCATTTTCCCTTCTTTAAGTAATTTCTTGCTATTTAGGTTAGGACTCACAAGCTAACAATTTGGGTTAGGTAAAATGAAGTCTACATTTTACTAATTTCTTAGTCACTTGTCTGTAGTATTTTCTAGGTGGCCACACGTTCTCCAAGTTATAGTTACACTGTTTTTTGTTATACCAATAATGAAATTCTTCACTTTACACAGGCATTAAGTAGATTGTTTAAAACTGTCTTATGAATATTGCCTCAAGCTTCCTCTACACCTAAGAGCTGGGCCCAGGATTAAATAACTGAGTGGAATCCTTTTGTCCATAAAACTAATTCACCTAAAATGAGCATTAGAAGTATTTTGCATAACTAGCACCTAAGCCTGCTTCTGACTTCAGAGAAACCATCCATTCCTCATCAGGAGAAGAACGTGACACAGCCTCAGGTAATCAGACCTTTCTATAGCAAGTCTGTCCAGGGTTATGTATATGGCCTTATCTCTTTTGCCTTAAGCCAATTTCTTAGCATATAATTCTCCAGATTGGCTATCAATCCTATTAATTTTATGCACCACCTGCATGGTAAGTACATTCTCTACCTACTAAACTTCTGCTATGTAAATAACCAAAATCAGTTTCTAGGACTTAATCTGCAACACCAACAGACAGGACAAAAGAGGGTGAGATGCCCAGGCAGATGGACCAGAATCAGTCTCAGAGATTACCCTTGTGGGAACATAGGGAGCAGTAGACTATAAACACAGACATCACAGAAAAGAATACTGGTACAATAGCTGCACTTGTTTTGGGAATAAGGACCTATATCAGTCAATATCTGAAAACTAGTCAAGAATTTAGACACCTGAGAGAGTACAGTGAGGTGTAGCAACAAGGACTGGTAAATGGACAACCCTCCTTGTGACTCATTGCTATTATAGGCATGTCATAATTAAGATGGAACTCTACCAGAAGGCCTTTTAAGTTGATTTCTCATATAGATTGTCCCCAAATTAGTATGGCTTGACTTAGGACTTTTTACTTTACTATGGTTACCCAAACATGCCCAAATATGTCCTGTTTTTCTTTCAATATGATGTCCAATTAATTACATGAAATCATTCACATTTTATTATAAATTATATTTTGTGTGAGATCACTTTGTCTAACTGCAGGTTAGTATAGGTGAAACTTATTTTAGATCAGCGAGGCAAAGCTATGATGACTTATTAAAGTAGGTTAGGTTCAATAAAGGCATTTTTCATTTATAATATTTTCAACTTCCCATGGATTTAACAGGACATAAACTCATCAAAAGCCAAGGAGCAGGTACATACTTAAAATTATGTACATCTCTTTTGAATGACACCTACACCAAGAAAAGTTTAACCAGTTCCATTGAAAGAAAGGAGAAGAGCAGGTTTATATATACTAACCTTTTCCTGTTGTATTTATTTCCAAGCTGCCTGCTTGCACAAGTGATTTGAGGCAGCTGAGCTTTGGTTGACATTCTAACGAGGCAGGAGCTGGATGAATCACCATGCCTGCCTGCAGCACTGTTCATTAGAGGCTGGGGGGAGGTTCAGGGCTGCTCCAGGCATGCCTAGCCCGCCGTGGCCGTGGCCATTAACCAGCTCAGCAGCTGTTCTCCCAATCATTAGAGCCACGCTGCAGCTTCATAGATAGAAAGTGTTCACAGCCCTTCCAGGTTCCAGAGTTTGATCTCCCAGGACCTCCTCCTCCTGGCTTTGTGTCAATGAAATAAAGTTCATTGCCTTTCAAAAGCAGTAGCTTAGTCCATTTGTGATCACCGGGACTTTCAGTTATCCAAGGCAAATGTGAATGTATAGAAATAGGCTTTACTTAAACAGTGTTACTGAGACCACAACATTCTCTTGGAAAAGAAGTCTTTTGGTCATGAGGCCGGAAGGTAGACCAGGGGTGGTGCATGGTGGGTGGATGTGTACAGAACAGCTGGTGTGCCGTAATGCTCACAATAACAGCAATAATCTGTGCTGATGCTATGTGAAAAATTTCAGATGTTTCCTTTTGAGACGAGGTGTGCTGTGCCTGCAGCTTAAACTCCAGTGAAATTCATTTGATATCTTCTCCACATAAGTTCCACGGCTCAAGTATAGTCAATATCCTCCCAAGATTTTAGACACTTTTAGCAATTTCAGGGGCCCATCTCCCCATACTCCTTTATGTACTGTCTTTGATTTCCCAAACCCTCTACATTAAGAAAGACACAAAAATGATTTTACCACTTTTCACAAGGTGACCATGTCTTTATAAAGACAACAATATGTAATGTACTAATTATTGAAACTGTATTACTAATTGGGTTTGAAACTGTCTCATTGCTATTTGTTTCTCAATAAAATCAATAAAAAAAACCAAGGTGACCAATCTCATTAAGCAGTTTGGGATTATGTAAATATTACTGAAGATTGTATTTTTTCTTTCCAAGCATGTAACACCCTTTCTCTTTTTTTCTTTCTCTCTCCAACTCTCACTCCTGGATTTTTCTCCCCAATGTCTTCCTTATAAATACAGTATCAAAACAAAGTATGTCCATAAGCCAACAGAATGCATTTTTCTCCATCCTGGCTCAGGAGATGGCCTCATTTAACCCAGATGATAACTGTCACTCTCAACTACTAACATTACTAACTTACTTTAAAAAGAACCACCACCCAGAGATTGGAAAATTTAAAGTAAGTTATTCCAGCTCAGAGATGCATAGCGAGAAGCATAGAGGAATTTAAAAATGACAGTATTTATTTAATTTTCTGATTATAGAATGGTATTCGGTGACAACACTGCAATACATACTAACTACTGAATTACTGTTCTATTGCTGCTATAACAATTTACTACAAACTTATTGCTTTAAATAATGAAAGTTCATTATCTTAAAATCCTAGAGATTAGAAATCTAAAACAAGTCTCATTATTCTCCCTAAGCTAAAATGAGTCAATGAGTTATGATCCTTTTTGAAGATTCTGAGGAAAATCAAATTCTTTGTCTCTTTCAGGTTCCAGAAACTGCCACATCCTTTGATTTTTTTCTTCCTTCATTTTCAAAGTCAGCGACATTTCATCTCTTTATTTTTCCACATCTTAACTAACTTTCTACTGTCATCTTCTACCTTACTGTTCTACTTCTAAGGAGCTCAGTGATGATATTGATCCCAACTAAATAATCCATGAAATCCTACTGTCTTGGTTCTTTTTCACATCACTGAGACATAATACCTGATACCTAAAGTCAAAGAAGGAAAGATTTATTTTAACTCACATTTTGTAGAGGTTTCAGACCATAGTCAACTGGATATAAGGCCAAGCTAGGGTAGCATAGCAGAGGGGCACAGAAGAGCAGCAACAGTCCATGGTGTGGTAGGCAGGAGGCAGAGATGCAGAGAGCCTTCTGGACTTCTATCCCACTCAGGCCTCAAGCCTATTGGGTGGTGTCACCCACACTCAGGGAGGGACTTCCCATTACCCACAACCAGAATATGATAAACCAATTAGTGGAGTAATCCAGTACTATACATCCTTGATCACAGTATCATAAACTCATGATCCTGCCTCTTCCCAAAAGTTCCACCTGTGAGTGTATGATGGTTTGTGGAGCCATCTAGACATAAGCCATAACATCTACTTAAGGTAAGATGATTAAGAAACTCTTCCCATCTGTAATCTTGATTCCTCTTTGCCACATAACCTAACATGTTCATAGGTTCCAGGGCTTAAGACATGGACACCTTAGAGGAAGGGATTATTTGAATTATCTTTAGCCTACCATTTACATGGAAACTTCTAAGCATTGCTTAAATTAAAAATAAAAGTTATTTCTGAAACTCAATTAAAAACACAAATCTTAGCAATTTCTGTAAACTATATCATTGAAATCTCAGATAAATAAGTACTAAACTTCAAAGGACACATGAGCTCTAAAATTTTGTTGCCAATATTTCTTAATGACAGTAGCACCATGTGCAATGCTATTTATTTTTTTTTGGGTGGAACAAGACAAGAGGCAGAAGGGTTCTAAGATCAAAATCCAAGATCAAACATTTTATACATGTGAGGTTATTTCAATTTCTCAGAGACTCACAAAGCAGGTTAGCATCTCAAAGGCTCTAAGAAACCCCCTTTCCAACGTGTTGTCCTTGATAGAGATAAATACTGGTCTCACAAAATGAGGAAGGCCCTATGAAAATGAATAGAAATATAAAGAAAAATCTCATCCCCATCCTGGGTTTCCTGGCTTCCTGTCTCTCCTTGTGATTCTCCTCTCACACTTATGCCATGATGCTATCTAATGTACACCCCTTGCCAGGGGTTGAACCAATGCAGCCACTCAATTTTGAACTTCCAGTTTCCAAAACTGTGAGCTAAATCAAACATTTATTTTCATATGTTATCCAATGTCAGGTATCTAATTATAGCAATGGAAAATGAACTAAAACATATATTAATCTTTCAGTTCTAGAAATGTGTTGGAGGCCAATAATTGGTATCCATTCTATTCCTCTGCTGAGTCAAGTTTATGGCCCTTCTCACCTTGCCCATTCCCTGGGAATCACGTGCTATGCCCTAGGGGTTGCACCCTCCCCATTGCCTAGATACCTGCTGACCCCAAGAGCCGAGACTTCCTCATTCTATCTCCCCCTATATATACCCAGAACCTCCCCTAAATAAACGAGGCTTGATCAGAATCTTTGTCTTGCCTCCATTTCTCGCGTCTCCTGTTCTTTGTCCCCTCTTCAATACCCCGCTCCTCCCCCAGGTGACCTTCGTTGACTGACCCACTGGTTCAGGACAGAAATGCTTCCCTGCATCAACTAGAAGGGCAAAAGTTCATAGTGGAGGGTGCACACAAACAGCATCACTAGAAAGATTCAAAGATATCTTCCTTAAAGAATAGTGATTCATGTCTAAGACAACCAAAATATTCAGCAAAAATAAATGAAGAAATACTTTAATGAATTTGTTAAGTGCAAAAGATTTTTTTAAAAAAAATTATTAGCATAATCACTATTGATACTAACGACATTTTGGCTAGACAATAAAGGCTAGCTCCTCAATTTTACCTCTTGGGGAAATAAGGTTCCAAAGAAAAGGTGATGAGTAGGGGTTAGTGCACTGTTGTCTCTCTAATAAGGACAATTTCAGGTATACCATTATTACAAAACTGTCTTTCAGCAGAAGAGTTATAAGTGATTGGACCAAAAAGTGGTAAATAAATACCACATGTTAAACCTGATTTGCTAATCAGTGTGCGTCACCAGGGCAAGCCATGTGAATGTCTCTCCAAAGTAGAAGACATTCAATAGCAAATTGAGGATCTTCAAGTCTACTGGAACACCTCTCCACCATGCACCAAAAGGATTATCCAGTGTTGTCCCCAGAAATGTTACAGAGGATCCTTTTGACCTCTCTAGACTGGTAAGTGAGTTTACAGCTCAACTAACATAGAGACAAAAAAAAAGCAAAATGATTTAAGAAGAAATGGCGACAGCCTAACCCAATAAAGTGCTATGGAGGAGAGGAGTAGATTAATATATGAACAAGAAGGAATGGACAGATAGAAGTTTTTAAAATGCCATCATGAGCCTTTTTCAAGGTTGTGTAGTGAAAGGTCTTTGAATTTGCTCTTTATTAGTTTTAAAATGACATGTTTTAGACATAAGACAAAAGATAAGGGATAAACAAATACATCTTCAGAGAGACATTCCTTGACACAGAAGCTCCAGGGATTTATGCAGAACAAATCTTGTGTTTTATTGCTATAAATAATATGGAAAGAAAACAGAGACATTTTTGACCTTGCATTTGATCCTGAAACTTTCAGGGTGAAATGCTGATTTCAAGGTAATGTACAATAAAATCCCTTAAGGATTTAACTGGGCAAAAGAGAAAATTGACAAGAAGATATTCAAGGGCAAAACATATTTAACAAACATTTATCAAATGTCCACTGTATGTATGTATTGCTACAGTTGACTTAGGGTCAATCAACATAAATCTGATATGGTGGCTGGCTTCAGGATTATGGTCTGGTGATGGAGATAAAGGGAGAAACGAGAAAAGTTGGAATTAAAC
Source organism: Octodon degus (assembly GCF_000260255.1). NCBI lineage: Eukaryota > Metazoa > Chordata > Mammalia > Rodentia > Octodontidae > Octodon > Octodon degus. Next base: position 12,573,230 of record NW_004524614.1, read on the forward strand.
AAGGTGTTTCTGGGGTATTGGATTGGTCTGAAAGTAGACTATACAACATCCAACCTAAAGATTCTGAAACAGGAGTTGAATGTTGTGCCCAGAGGGAATGCTTTAAAGTCTATTTCTAGAAGGCCATTTCCTGAAAGGGAAATTATGGTAATAATCTGTGTCTTGGACAAACTTCCTAAGAATTCCTTGTAATTATCAGGAACCATTGAAAGTTTAAAATTCTGTAACATGATGTGCAGCCTTGATGCGTATTAGACTCACTTGAATATTTAAAATAAAGCAGAGTGGGTTTTATTGTTCTAGGTTTTTTTTTTTTTGCTTTGTTTTGTTTTGTTTTGTTTTAATGTATTTAGTTGTTACAGGGTCTCACTATACAGCTCTGACTCATAGTGATCCTCTTGTTTTCAGCCCCCGAGTGCTGGGAACACGGGCCTCTGCCACTACACCTGGACTCTGTGGCCGGCTCACCCATCCCTGGAGTTAATGTCAGCACAGCATGTGGTGCTGGGGATCAAACTCTGGTCCCTATACTTGCATAAGCTTGCCTAATTGGGTGCTTTAATCCACTGAGCTATCTTGCCAGTCCCAAAGCAGAGTGTTTAAATTGAATGCCTAAAAATTTTATTTAATTGGTTTGAGTTGTGGTCTAGGCATGAGTTTTAAAATGCTCTTTGAATGATTCTGATGTATATTTGGTACAAAAGTGATGTCCTAAAAAGTGGGAAAGACTGTATGTCCAACCTGGGGAAGGTTATGCAATTGCTTTAACTCTTAGTGTTCTTTTCTATAACCATAGTGAATAATACCTTGTAAGCTTGTCACTAGATAAAATACACACCAATATTGTGACAACCACCAAGAGATACTCTGGTACACCAAATTATAAACTAATTAAAAATAATTTTGCTATCTATATTAGAAATGAAAGATGAAAAGTCAAGAGCTTGAACCCAGGCCCACGTGCAAGGGGTGAAATTTGCTTACGATGAGCTCCTCCCTGTGCATCAGTTTCTTCATCTGTACAATGAGAACAATGGTTAGTATGAAGACTAGATAAAATGAAGATTCGGTATCTAACCCAAAAATACATAGTCTGAATTAAGTCAAGAGGAAGCATGGGACAAATCATACAAAATGCCCAACATAGACTTCCTAAAATAGCAATGTCATTGAACAGAAATATAAGATTGTAGAAATACTATAGATTAAAAAAAAAAACTAAAAAGATATAAAACTCAATGCAATCCAAGTACTTATGCATTCTTTTGTTATCTTCTAATCTTTTTATTTTTATTTTTTAAAATTTTCTTAGGGCAGGCCAAATAGCTCAGCAGATTAAAGTGCCTGCAAATAGGCACATGGGCCAGGGGTTCAATCCTCTAGCCTGCCGTGCTGGTCCCATCCCGGGGGAATGCTGAGACAGCAATTGAGATGGCATGGAGGCATGCACCTGGAATCCTAGCATTTGGGAGGCTGTAAACAGGCAGATCACTATGAGTCTGATCTAGTAGCAAGACTTTGAACACCCTGTAGACCCTTCCCTAAAACACAAAATAAATAGATAAATAAATAAATATAAAATAAAATGAAATCATCTTGCTGTTGAAGTTGATTGTGATAACTGTTGATAAATGAGGTCTATACATTAGGTAATATTTTTATAATGGTATCAATTTTCTCATTTTGCTATGTGTCTGTAGATACATATTTTTATGACAAATACATGCAAATAGTCATAAAAGACTGTTCTTTCTATAAGTTATTCTATGAAAGAGACAGAAATAAGAAGACTAAAGCAGTAATATTAAAATACTACCAGTTGGATAAAAGACTGGATAAGGCATATGCAAGCATTCTCTGTAATACTTTTTCATAATCTGCCTATATATGTGAAATTATACACAAAAAAGAACTGTCAAGTAAGGTCCCTGGCCCTGGAGTACATTTAATACCACATAAAATCTGATTAAATATGCATGGTACAAATGAATATAAGATGGAACAAATGCACCAAGAAGAGCAAGCTCATCTGAAGCCCAAACTATTCCATCAATATGTATCCCTGGATAAGTGGCAAGTCCACAGGGTTAACACATTAATGAGCTAGAGGGCAAATATTAGGAATGCAGGATACAACAGGGAGAGGGACAAAAGTGAGTGGTGAGAAAGACCCAGGGGCCAGACGGAAGTTAGACAACTCAGCTTCAAGCTTCTGAATTATCTGTGTCTGCTCTTATTTGTTCCAATACAACTTTTTTTCTAAAAACAAAATCACCTATTTAATAACATTCCAACAGCAGAGAAAATATGAAATATTATTAACTCACTTGAAGTCCTAACACTCAGAAATATTTTCTGTTCCCCTGTTAAAGGACAGGTGTTGATGTCTTGCTTCACTGTTGTATAGGTTTATATGCACAGTTCACAGAAATTTTCCCAAGTCTTACATCCTGTCTAGCACCTCTCCCTCTCCTCCATGTCAGGGATGTACCTCCTCACCAGAGACACAGGCTGATCTTGAGATGCACAGATACCAAGTCCCTGACTACATGGATCCATTGTGTGCATGGGCCCTCATTTCTTAAAGCAAAACCAAACTTCAGGGGTATGTACTTTTAAGACCCATAGAGATGAATGAGCTTGGACGTAGATATTTTGGTCCTCACATGATAATGAGAATTTTTTTTGCTTTTTTCTCATAATTTTATTGATAAACAAATAGCAATGAGACAGTTTCAAATCAAACTGGTAGGACAGTTTCAATAATTCACACATTGCATACATTCTTCCTAATGGTTAATTGCTGTGCAAGATGCGGACATGATATCCTATTTACAAACACCATTAGAACAAATCACTCTATTCATTAAGAGAATATAACTATATATCTATCCTAACCACTTTGAATACACAGATACAAAATGGACATTCATCTGTATACCTTTTTTGTTAAGTTCTGTTATTTGAATGTTATAGGTGTGTAAACTCAGTAAAATACTCTAAAAGACTCCAGTAGCCCATAATAATATTGGGTCTTCCACTTCACTGGCAATGTCAGAACTTGTTGACCAGAGTCCCCTATAGCTCAACAAAACAGCATGGCTTTACTCCTTATATTTCAGTTTTATACTTTTCTGCTGGATGGTTAAGACCAAGGTAAAACAGGACTTATGCAACAAGAGTTGTAGCTTTTGGGTCTGATAAGGTCAATGAAATCCCCTCAGGATTTATCCTGAGATCCTGTACCTCAGATTGTAGAACCTTTGTCAGTGTCAGCCATGTGGATGAGTCACTGCAATTGCTTGGCCAATGTGCTCTCTGTGAATGCCTGAGAGAATGTTTTCTCTCCAAGTGACTCTCCTTAGGCACACTCTACATCATCGATCCCTTTCCTATTTGGCCCCATAATCTCCTTGATCAGAAAATTTGGGACACTACTGAGTTACATGACGTTAGAGTACAGGTTCTCATATGTCCTGAGTCTTAACTGACATTAGAAGGCTAGGACCAAAATGTTGGCTTTCCTTGCAGCCCTCCTTTCTCTCTAATTTTAGTCTGCAAACATAGGTTGCTAACCATTCAAAAGACAAGCTTATTGTTATTACCATACAATTTAGGCTGTTAAGCTTAACCTCATATCTGTCTGCATATCAAACATCTTAGGCATAATATGGAACAGGTATTTTTCATCAAGTATTGATATGTTGAACTTTAAGTCCCTATAGAATATGATAAAAAACATTTAAGAATTAGGATATATTTTAAAAATAGGCATAAAGAATTACATACTTCTTATGTTTAGACATAAGTCCAAAAATCTTACCATATACAACCTTGAAGCAAGAGAGTCCCACATTATTCCTTTTCCTATCTCTTGCTTTCCTTCACCACCCCCTTCTTGAACAACTATCTACCTGTGAGACATCATAGCAGGAACTGTCATGTCATGACAAGCAGCCCATATTCAGAAGACCTGAATGACAGGCACTCCAAGCATGAAACTACTATTACAAATTACCATCTGCAGTGCAGTAGCTTAGTTCACAGGTATCAGTATTTATAGTTAGTCAAGGTGAGAATCTTTCCAATTTGTTGCTAGATTAAAAGATCTGAAGATTCTCAGGATCATTGCCTTACCCATCTTCTACATAGAACTGTATGGCTTGACTTATTCATGTTTCCTAGCTCTTCTCCTTTCCCTCTCTTGGTTAGTTATCCTTGAGATCCTGCTTTCCTTTTACTTGTATTATACCTTTCTATTCGTATTTCTTCTTTTGAGTTCTTACACAAGGGAGACTATATGATATTTACATGTGTGTCTGGTATATTTCACTTATGAGTATATGTTCAAGTGGCATCCACTTCAATATAAAGGCTTCGAGTTTATCATTCTTAATAGCTGAA
>NW_004524614.1:12598821-12599760 GCF_000260255.1 Octodon degus
GATCCCTGGGCCCGGAAAGTCTCACTCACTCGCCGGGCTTGCGCTCCGGGTCTGTTCAGGATCCCGCGGCCTGGGTCGTCTCACTCACTCGCCGGGCCTGCGCTCTGGGTCTGTTCAGGAACCCGCGGCCCGGGTCCTCTCACTCACTCGCCAGGCCTGCGCTCTGAATTTTTTTAGAGATGTCAGTGATACAAAACAGCTGGCCATGGCACACATGCCATAGGTTTGCAACCACTGGCCTAGAGAATTTAGTTCTAAAATGCCCTTCTCATGGTGGCTCGCAAGCAAGTTCTGGCTGTCAGCTGGAAGTTCACCTGGAGTAGTTGCCCAGTGGCCTTAGTTTTCTGGTGGGCCTCTTCATGAGCAATTGGTTAAGCTTGCTTACGACAGAAGCCACTGATTTCAAAAGCAAAAGTCCCAGGAGACAGGAAGTAGATGCTACAAGTCTATTGGGGGGCTCAAGTCTTCAATTTTCACAGCATCACCTCCCATTTCATTTTACTGGTTAAAAGAATCAAATTCAGAGATGGGGCATACATGACACTTTTACACAAGTGGAGTGCCAAAGACCAAATTTAATTTACACTGTAGAGTATATTACAGAGTTTGAATAAAAAGCATCTGAATTTGGCAGCTCAGTAGTCAAAACTTTTGGATTCTAAATATATTTTAAATGTTTTTTTTCTTAATCTCTATACAACCTCATCACAAACCAATTCTATTGTTTATCTCTGATGCTTATTTCTCAAGTGCCATAATATTTCACCTCTGGCTTCTCATGTGTGCTCTCCCTACTCTTGTAGCTTGGCTGCCAGCCCCTTTGGAAGGTTCTTTCAAAGTCTCAAATTGCAGGGCCGGAGAGATGGCTCAGTGGAATAAGCACTTCCCTGGCAAGCGCAAGGGCCTGAGTTCAATCCCCGGTTCTGCCAAAAAAAAAAA
>NW_004524614.1:12599860-12613698 GCF_000260255.1 Octodon degus
TCTCAATTGAATTAATTTCTGCTCTAATCTTTATGATTTCCTCCCGTCTTTGGGCTCTGGATTTAGTTTGCTCTTCCTTTTCTAGTTGTAGAAGGTGAAGCATTAGGGTATTTATTTGTTCCCGTTCTGTTTTCCTAATGTGTGAGTTCACAGCTATCAATTTCCCTCTGAGAACTGCTTTCATCATATCTAATAAATTACTATAAGTTGTGCTTGAATTTTCATTGAATTGTAGATATTGTTGAATTTCTTGTTTAATTTTATCTATGACCATCTATGCTCATTGGTTGCTGAGTATGGTGTCATTTAATTTCCATGAATTTTAGGTTTTTTTCTGGTTTCTTTTGTCATTTATTTCCAGTTTCATTGCAGGTAGGTCTGATAATGTGCATGGCATAATTTCTGTTTTCTTGCACATACTTAAACATGACCTATGGACCAGTATGTGGTCTATTTTAGAAAATGACCCATGTGCAGCTGAGAAAAATGTGTGTTCAACTGTGTTTGGGGGGAACACTCTGTATATGTTCACCAAGTCCATTTATTTCAAGCTCTGGTTCAATTCTGTTATTTCTTTGCTAAGGTTTTGTCTGGTTGACCTATCTTTTGGAGATAAGGGGGTGTTAAGGTCTCCTGTTAAAATTGTGATATTTGATATTAGATTTTTCATGTCCATTAGGATTTGCTCTATATAGTTGGGTGCTCCCGTATTTGGTGCATACATATTTATGAGTGTTAACACTTCTTCTTGAATTTTTTCCCTAACCAGTATATAGTGGCCTTCTTTATTTCGCTTGATCATTGTTGGCTTGAAGTTGAGACTGTCTGAGAACAGAATTGCTACCCCTGCTTTTTTCTGAGGTGCTGGGGCATGTAGTATTGTGTTCCATCCTTTGATTTTCAGCCTATAAATGTCTGTATGAGTTAAATGTGTTTCTTTTATACAACATATTTTTAGATTTTGTTTCCTAATCCACTGTGCCAGTCTATTTCTCTTAATTGGTGAATTGAGTCCATTTACATTGATGGTTAGAATTGAAATGTATTGACTTACGGTTGACATGTTATTTCCCTGTTGTCGTTTACTCCTTATTCTCCTGTGTTTAATTGCGTGACCTATTTAGTTGGTTGCTTCTGATAACATTCGTGGAGTTCTGATCATTTTGGTCCCTCTCTAGAACATCTTTCAGTAGCCTGTGTAGGGTTGGTTTTGTCATCATGAAACTCTTTAGCTGTTCTTTGTCATGAAAGTATTTCACTTCTCCATCAAACTTGAAAGAGAGTTTTGCAGGGTAGAGTAGTCTGGGCTGGAATTTGTTTTCATAGAGGACTTGAAGTACTCTTCTCCATGCTCTTCTTGCCGTCATGGTTTGTGAAGAGAAGTCAGCCGCAATTCTGATGGGTTTTCCTTTGAATGTGATCTGCTTCTTTTCTCTAGCGGCTTTGAGTATATTATTCTTGTGCTGAATTTCTGGGATCTTGACTATTATATATCTTGGTGTGTTTTTCATTGGATCGAGGTTACTTGGCATTCTGTATGCTTCGGTTACTTGAATGTCAGATTGTTTCCTCTTGTTTGGGAAGTTTTCTGCTATTACTTCTGCCCATATTTTTTAATGTCATTTGTATTGACTCCCTCTTTCCCATTGATGCCTATTAGTCTCACATTGTTCATCTTTGCATCATCTTGCAGGTGATGGATTATTCTTTCCTGCATCCTCATTGTTTTTAAGAGATTGTTTCTTACATTTTCACTAGCTACACCAGCATCTTCAGGATCTGGAACTGTCTTCACTTTCACTTAAACGGTTTTGCAAGCTTGTTATTGAGATTTTCATTTCCTCTGTATCTCTTTGACTGTGCTTCATGCGATCTATTTCTTTCCTGTATTGCTCATTCAAGGAATCTGTTATTTTTGTAATCTCTATTTTTTATCGATGTCTTCTTTAGAAGCAGTTATAAATTCTTTTACTGCCGTGTTTTTTTCAGATTGGTTTTCCTCCTTATGTTTCTGTAGTTGTTTCTTTACTTCAGATGCTATGAGTTCTGAGAGTCCTTTTTTTATTTCAGAAAACAATTACACTCTGTGTTCCTCCATATCTTTCTGCTGTTGCTTATTTACTATAGACGCTATTAATTCATGCATTTGAGTTGAGCTAGTGTCCTCAGCACTTGTTCTGGGTGGGCTCTGGTTTTCTTCCATATGTTTCTGCATTTGATTCTTTAGTGCAGATGTTATTAATTCAGGAATTTCTTTTTTTTATTTCCAATCTGAGGTCCTCTACACCTTTCTGAAGCTGTTTTTTTTTTTTAATTTCAGAAGCCATTGATTCATTGCTTTCAGCTGTGTGATTCCCAATTTGTTCTGTGTTAGTGTCCTTTGCACTTGTTACAGGTGGGGTTTGTTCTGAGGTTGCACTTTGTTCCTTCCCATTATCTTGTGTAGCACTGTCTTCTGACCTTTTTTTGTAGATCTTCATTTTAGTTATAACCTTAGCACGTACTGAAGTTCAGGTTCAGATCTAGAAAGTTTGGATTTATCCAGCTCTGCCTGGCTTGGGTCTGGCTGCTGTGCTCAGCTCCTTCCTGCTGCTGCCTTTGGGGGTGAACTTGTTGTGCCCCTCTGGCAAAATTTTCTTCTCATGGACTAGCTGGGTGGTTCTACCCTCTACACTCTCTGCAGGAATTGCAGCTGCAGGGTTACACCCCAGACCTGTATGCCAGGTCTGAGCTGAGCCTGGAATAGACAAGGTGCAGTAGGGGAGAGAGGCAGCTCTCCCACACACTCATTGGCCCGGGCTAGGACTGGGTCTGGGGGTTCCTGGAAAGTGGCAGAAATTCCTACTTGGCAGGCGAGGTGGGGGAGGTGCTGCGGAGTGGTGGGGTCATCCCAAGGGGGTGGAAAAGAGTCTCATCCAAGCTGTGCCCTGGCTGGGACCAGAAGTAGGTCCTGCTAGTGCAGGGTAGCAGGTAGCTCTCCCACACACTGTCCAGACCTGGGCTAGGACTGATGATAAGGAGAATTGGAAGGGTTCTACAATTAAGATAAAAGGGCTAAACATTTTCAAAGCAATCCTTCTGTATTTACATTCTCATCCACCATGGGAGTGTTTATGCCCTCAAGCCTTGAGCAAACACTTCCCTCAGTCAGTACTTTGTTTCTTTGTCAAAAGTAAGAAAAAAGGATATTTCACCTTTGTAATTTAAAATTATGGGGCCAGGGAGGTGGCTCAGTAGAATAAGCACTTCCCTGGCAAGCACAAGGGCCTGAGTTCAATCCCCAGTTCCACAAAAGAATAAAATAAATTTATGTTTTATAATATGTAAACAAAAGCATATAGATGCTCTCACCTGCTGACTACTTACTACATTTAAAGGTAAAAGTCTAATTAAAATCATACCCTTTTCCTCCTTAAAACATTTATAAGAATTTCTAGGCTTCGTCTCTCCCCATTTTTCCTTTTTTGTATATATATACATCCTGTGGTTTGAATATCGTTTGTCCTTCTGAAGTTCATGTGTTGACGCTGGATTATCACTGTAGTAGTGCTGGGAGTTGGAGAAGGATTAATGCCTTTATCAGTGAGCTAGGCTGGATCCTGCGAAGGCAGGTGGTTAGAAAGCCAGGCTGCTCTGTTGCACATACCTGCTTGCCCTTGTAGTTTCTGCCATGAGTGGAAACAGCACAAGGTCCTACCAGATGCAGCTACATGACCCTGGGCATCCCAGCTTGCAGAACAATGGGAGAAAAAATAAAATTCTCTTCTTGAGAAATTTCTGTCTCTCTCTTTTTTGGTAACAGAAAATGAATTAAAAGAGTATGTGTCTATAAAACAAGTCTAGAAAACACATTTAAAAGTTTAGAATTTGGAATCAGACTGCCCAAGTTTGAATATTGGCTCTGGAACTTAATTGTATAAATTTACCTTTAATTTTTCATCGATAACAATATTATTTACTTCCTAGGATTGTAGTGAATATTAGAGTTAATTTATGATAAGGGATTAGAACACTATCTCACAGAGAGTCCCTTAAATACTTTAACTTTAACCTGTATGTCCCTGAGTAGTTCTACAGGCAAGACATTGTTCTTTTGCCTCAGGGTAGAAGAGAATGTTCTAAGACAGCAATGGGTTCTGATACTTGAATACATTTCATCCCAATGTAAAACACACTGACTTTTTTGTCTTCACAATTCTGAGGAAGAAGAGTTAGGCAGAACTTCAGATAAATCTGTACAGAGAAGCACCATGCCACCAGAATCTTTTAAAAGAATTCTCATAGGATTATACAAAAACCCTTATTAAACCAGAAATGTACTTTGACACTGTTATTATGAAAGATGTGATCCTCACTAGATTATTGGAGGAGATTTATATTTAGCTGTCAATTCTCTGAGTGCAAAGAAGTGCTACTGATAACTTATTTTACATTCACCTCTTTTTTGGTCTACCTAAAATTACTTACATTAGCTTGACTATTACTTTCCAGACAATAGTGCAGCTTTCAATCATGTTTGTATTGGTCAAATTACTATTACTATTACTTTTATTATTATCTTGATTTTTTTAGGGAAGGGCCTATAGGTTGTTCAGGGTCTCACTACTAGACTGAACTCTCAGTGATCTGCCTGTTTACAGCCTCCTAAGAGCTGGAATTACTGGCGTGCATCCCTATACACAGTCTCAATCACCATCTCAGTGCACCCCTGGGGCAGGACTGGCACAGTAGGCCCAGGGATTGAACCCTGACCCCTGTGCCTGTTTGCAGACACTTTAATCCACTGAGCTATTTGGCTAGTCCTTTGTCCTAATTATTTGCATGTGAAAATTTATAAAATGTAAAAACCTTGTGGCCCACAAATGCAGTCTTATTGGCTATACTATCCATAAATAGATAGTATAAGAAAAGACACACTTTTCCCTTCAGGAGGGCATCTTGTCTTTTCTCATGCTGTGGTATAGTCTATTGGCAGATGGCCATTCTGACCAAAGTGGGTACCTGTTATATCTCAGTGACTACTAGAGCCTGTCAGAAAGGGGTCAAAGAGAAAAAAAATGATACGGAAAGAAAAATAGATTTAAAATGAGGCAAAAATCCAGGCACAGTGGTACAGGTCCATAATTCCAGGCCAAGGCAAGAGGATCACAAATTCAAGACAAACTAGTGAGACCCTGTATGCAAAACAGTGTGCAGGAAGGTTTTGTTCAGTAGAGAGGATCTATAGGTTCACTATCTAGGACTGTAAAACTAAGAAATAGCAAAAGGTACACCTTGGATAATAAAGAAATGAAAGACAGGAGTAAGGAGAAAGAAGACATAGGCACTGTGAGAACAACTGGGAGAGGGGACAATCTTCACAAACGTTTACCCAGTGTATGTGAGACATGAGGTCAAGCTTCTGTGCTTAAATATATACATATAGGCTTGACCTCATAAGATAAGTGTCTGTCCCTTTAATAGATGGCAAGACTAATCCGCATAAATAGACTTATTTTAAACTTAAGAAATATGTAAAGTTTAAGTAAAATGTTTGAGATGAGCTTTTTATTTTCCTGCCTAACATAGAAATATGTATTATTAAAATAAAATGCAAATTTCTTATGCCAAATATCTCTTTGATAGAATATTTTAATTAAGAAGCCTTGGAAATTGCCTCTTAGCATGTATCAGTAGTGAATCTCAGCCTAAATGTGTTTGCTGGGAAATGAATTTAGTGAGCAGTTGTCAGATATTAAATTTCTTTCAGAATCAATAATTCTTCCAATGTAGTTTTTTTAATGTTAGTCACCTTAAGGCAAAGTAGGCATCATAAATTTCAACAAAGTGTAATATTCACAGATTGAGTTTTAAAGGAGACCTACAATATTTGCTTGTAGAAGTTACAGGAAATATTTCACAATTTCAAAGTTCAGTCTTTGAAATGTGGTACAATCTCTCATTTCTTAATATTGCTGCAGTTTATTATTCTATTCATTTAGCCTTGTCCGTGAAAACTTAGAAGTCAACAATCTATCTTGATTTAGCAAGCACTGAGTTACATACAGCCCTCTCTCAGCATCCTTGGGGAGATGATTTGAGACCTTCCTGAGCTAAAAAGAAAATCTGTGGATGCTGAAGTACCTTATAGACAACGGACCTATGTATGTCCTCGCATAAACTTTCAGTCATTTGAGACCACAGTATTTACAATAATTAATGCAATGTTTATACTAGATATGTGGCAATTATGTTGTATTGCTAAGGGAATATTAACAGAGGTATGACTCTTTCCTCTTCAGTATAGATGCAAGTTTGAAAAAATAATTTTGTCCATTGTTAGTTGAACAAACCCATATGTAAAGGGGGCCATCTATACTATGCTCTGCGTAAGACCCCAGATTGTGCCCTCTTCATCTTTGTTTATTGAATTCTTAACCTCAGTGTATCTGTATTTAGAGACAGAGCTTTTAAAGAGCAAATTAACAGTAAGTGTGGTTATAGAAGTAAGACCCTAATGCAATGGGTCAGATGTACTATAAAAAGAAGCAGACAAAAATCCATGTGGAGACATAGTAAGTAGCCACTTGTAAGCACAAAACAAACTCTTTGCATCTCGATCTTAGACCTTGTAGTGGTTGATTGATTGTGTCAACTTGAGAAATTAAGAAGCTTAAGTTCTTCTTAAGTTGGCTCAGGAATTCCACTGGCTCAGGAATTCCACACTCTGCCATAGAAGAGATCATTGCTTCAACAGTATGAAAGGGAAATGAGTTAGGCCAGACTGGATTCTGTTCAGAGGAGCTCGAGTCTTGACCTTTAGCTTAGAAACTGTCTGCTGGCTTCTAGCATAGATTTGTTAACTTCCATTTTGGGTCCTTCAGCTTTCCAGCATACACTATTCAGCTATCCTTTGCAGACCCATCAGCCTTCTGATACAGACTTTCACAGAACACTAGAGTGAGCTCCCGATCTTAGACTGAGCCCTTCAGTCTCCAGTGTGCAGACGTCCTCTGCACATTTCCTCATCAGACTCTGTAACTGACCATCATAAGTCAGTCTTTTAATTTCTTATATATTTGCATATCTTGTGTTATATATGATTCTCTAGTAAACTACAGACTTGCAGTCTACACAATGGTAAGAAAAATAAATTATGTTATTCAAAACTGTACGACATAGTCTGCATTTTATTATGGTGATCCTAATGGGGTGATACACTTTGCTTTAACCAAAGCAAATAGCTACTCTTTCTGGGATGGAATAATTAATAATATCCATGATACTAGAGAAAGCATCATTTTTTAATTCTGTGGCAGCATGGGAAGAACTTTACATAGACAAGTGCACTCTCCTTTAGTAGAAAGTTCTTATTTGTTATACTGCCTATGTAGAGTTTGCTTGCTTACACTCTGAAAGATAGTGTATGAAATGGCATTGGATATGCAAGGTAGTAAGCTAGAGGTTTGACTCAAAAAAGACTGGCAAGAAAGCAGAAAGGAACAAAAATGAATGTCAACAAGAGGCTGCAGAAGATGAGCAGTAATAAGAAAATCTGTCTCCTGAGAGCCCACTGTGATGCCTTTAGATACACTCACCAATGTTTTCACTGCAGCTCATTGGGCACAGCCTAGGGAGTGCAGTCAGAGGAAGCAGCCATTGAAGACCTTATCATACAACTCTTTAATTTGACCAATATCAAAACTATGAAAAGTTTCTGGTCTTAACACTCAAGCAGATCTAGGAAGGAATCCTACTGCTGTATCTTCTTGCCTGGGAAGGGTGTTTAACATCCCCAAGCTTCTGCTTACTCATCTACAATAAAAGCATACTACTATGAAACTTAAAATGATTGTTTTACAAAAGTGGACATCTTATATCAATTGAAGAATAGATTAAAAAAAACCTGTGCTAATTTTATACAATGAAGTATTACTCAGATATAAAAAAAGATAAATTCAACGTTTTAATAGTTAAATGGATGCAACTAAAGACTGCATTGGTAAGTGAAATAAATCAGATCTGCACATACAAGCAATGTATTATTTTACTTGAGCAAGAACCTGAAAGAGTAAGTAAAATCTGAAAGCTACAGTAGATACCGTGTGTAGTGGATTTCTACCATGTGGTTAACTTAGTGAATTAAACTAGCATGGTGCTGGGTGTGGGAGGCCCACCTGAGGAATGTTACCAGCAGCATAAAAGGCAGAACAGGAGAAGCTGCCAGAACAGTATTAGAGATGCTTATGGAGAAGCTGTTGGAGCTGTTAAAAGCTGCTAGTTCTGTTGGGCTGTTCTGCTGGAGGACCTTGTCATGCTGGCTTTCCCAGTGAACTTTGGAGGAGCTTTGATCCTCATCTTGAGCATCACCTCTGGGCTCCAGAAGGGAAGATGGTGCACTGCTCAGCCTCATGGAGAAGCTTGTCATTCTGGCTTTCCTGATGGGAACTTAGCTTTCCTTGTCACTAGAGGAGCTCAGGACCTTACTGTTGCTGAGGATGACTGTGGTACCTTTGGGGGAGCTCTGGTGCTTACCTTGACCATTGCTTCAGATTCCTCAGCCTAGTACAGATCCTTCAACCCACTGGCATAGAATTTCTAGCTTCCACCACTGAGCTTTGGGCCTTTCCAGCACAGATCCATTAAGTAGGAAGCAGGCCCTCAGATGGATTCTTTATTGTTTAGTGTGTGGATAGATTTCCTACATTTGTTGTATGTGATTCTTGGTTCATACCTTATAAACTAATATTATAAAATCCGTCATGTAGTATACTGTTCACTTTGCAAAAGCCCCAAACTATGACACTGTGAAAGGGAGAGAATCTGTTCAATGAGAAGAAAAAACTTGGATGAGGAAAAGGACAAAGGAAAGAAGGGGAAAACATGCATTCATGTATATATGTGATATAGGTTGGATATTTGTACTACTGATTTCTTCTGGTCTAATGAAAAGAGCAATCAATGTTATTTAAATTTCTTTTTTAATTAATTTTTTTCTTCTTTTTAATTTGTCATAGTTTCTAAACTAATTTTGCAGGTTTATATTTAGTAACCTAAACAACTAATTTGAAGATAATATTATGAAATACAATACCACTGTAGAATTCCTATTACTGTTTAATGAAATTTTGTTATTTGTAATTTTTTATCATTTTGTACTCTTTAAAAAATGAGCATCTGAGATGAATATATACTTCTCAGATGAAGAAATATAAATGGCAAATAAATATATGAAAAAATGTCCCATAACAGTAGTCAATGGAAATTAAAACACTGAGATTCCATCTCACCTTAGAAAAAATGGCAATCATCAAGAAATCAACCAATAGGGGCTGAGGAGATGCCTTAGTAATAAGCACTTCCCTGACAAGCGCAAGGGCCTGAGTTCAATCTCTCGTACTGAAAAAAAAAAAAAAAAAAAAAAAAGAACTCAACCAATAACAAATGCTGAAGAGGCTGTGGGGAAAATAAATGAACCCTTCTCCACCATTGATGCGAGTGCAGACTGGTACAACAATTATGGAAATTAGTATGAAAATTCCTCAAAAAATGGAATTGGAGGTCCCATTCAACACAGCTATTCCAGAAGAACTGAAAACATCATACCAGAATGATATATGTGCATTCATGTATACAACAGCACCGTTAATAATACATAAATCTTGGAAGCAACCCAAATGCTTTAGAACAATTAGAACAGATCGCTCTATTTCATTAAGAGAATGTAACTGTATATCTATCCTAACCACTTTGAATACACAGATACAAAATGGACATTCATCTGTATCCCCTTTTTTGTTAAGTTCTGTTATTTGAATATTATAGGTGTGTAAACTCAATAAAACACTCCAAAAGAGTCCAGTAGCCCATAACAGTATTGGGTCTTCCGCTTCACTAGCAATGTCAGAAATTGTTGACCTGAGTCCCCCAGAGCCCAACATAACAGCATGGCTTTACTTCTCATATTTCGTCTCTATACTTTTCTGCTGGATGTTCTAATGGTGTTTGTAAATTGGATATCATGTCCGCATCTTGTGCAGCAATTAGCCACTGAGAAGAATGTATGCAGTGTGTGAATTGTTGAAGCTGTCCTACCGGTTTGACTTGATACTGTCTCATTGCTATTTGTTTATCAATAAAATTATGGGAAAAAAACAACCCAAATTCTCATCAACTGAAAAATAGATTAAAAAGATATGGTATTTTTATGCAATGGAGTATTACTCAGCTATAAAAATGATAAATTTGAGACTTGTATAGGTAAATAGATGCAACTAGAGACCATACTTATAAGTGAAATTAGTCACATCCTCAAGTGTAAACATCCTGCTGTCTCCCTAATGTAAGAACCTGAAAGAAAAAAGGAAGGGAAAAAGAGATAGATAGATAGATAGATAGATAGATAGATAGATAGATAGACAGACAGACAGACAGACAGACAGACAGACAGACAGACACAGGAAAGCTTAAATAATTGTATTGCTGATTTCTGCTTGACTATTGAAAGGAATAGTTAATGCTTGAAAGTTTTGCTCTCTTTTTAAATTTATATATTTTTGACCAATTTTATATGCTTATATCAGGTGATTTAAACAACTAATTTGAAGACAATATGCAATATAACAACCATTGTTGAATTCTTATCCTTTTGTTTGGTGAAATTCTGTGTCATTCCTAATTTTGTTAACTATTTTTGTATTCCCTTTAAAAAGTGAAAAAAAATGTTTACTCTTGTGATGATTGAGTTTAGCCACATGCTTACATAGTTATAATAAATTTTAATTCTTGTACCAAGTCACACTTTTAGTTAAGGACACTGTGGCACAAAGGGATGATTAACATTTTATCAGCTGAAATATAGAAAGAATGAACACATCAAAATACTCCCTAGGACAGTGGTCCAGAAACATCTGAAAGAATGAATACAATAACCTCCTATTCCTTTCTTCAATTGAAATGAGCAGAGGTATTCTTCGAGGATCACTTGGGAAAACAGAGTTCCCCTGGAGAAGAGGGAAGAACCTATTCAACTGAACAATTTAACTTGGCTTCAAAAAATTAAAAGAAAAGGAAGTTATATATATTATAGGGAAAGGACTGAAAAAACATGAGGCTCAGAGCTTGGCTTGCTGAATGCTTAATGTAAGGATGAGAGTTAAGGAGCTCTGGAAGGACAAAGGTCACTTAAGGTACAATTTTATTAACTTCACTAGAGATCTGCACTCAGTCTGGAACAAGTGAGGGAGTGTTAGTGCCAACTTTTGCATAAGTTCATTTCAAAGCTACAATGCAAATATCTTAGGACATCTTGTGCTGATTTGATAGAACACCTGAGATTACAATTTGAAAAAAAAAAAAACAGAAATTGTCTCATAGTTCTGGATGCTGAGAACAAAGTTCACAGAGCTGGCATCTGACGAGAACCTTTTTAATGTACCAGTCCATGGTAGAGGGGCAAAGAGAGAGTGGGAGAGCAAGTATGGGTGCAGACTCATCCTCTTATAAGGAAGCCACTCCTACAAACCCACACCCACAGTAGCAGCATTAATTCATTCATAGCCTTCCTGACCTAACAAATCTTTAAGATCGCTCCTATCAATCACCCTGCATTGGGGATAAAATTATGAACATTTAAACTAATGAGGGCATATTTAAACAGTAGCAACTAACAGAGTTGAGATCCAGGTTTGATAAAAGAGAGGTGTGTTGATCACTTATTCACACATGCATTTATTCCAAAAACATTTATTTGTCAGTTTAACACATGCCAAACAAACTGCCAGAAGTTTAAGCACACAAAGATGCACAAGACATAGTCTTTTCTTTTTAGGCAGGGGAAACCAGTACATTTATCTAGTCTCATTTTTCCATCCCTTAGCATTGGGCTGTTGTCAGAGAGGATGTATTAGGGTACAAGTTCTTTATGTGCAAGTTATAAACATCTTGGCTTTCAGGCAGTAGTTGGAGCAAATTGATCCAGAGTTGAAATGATGGTTTAAAATTCACCTAGCTGTCCTTCCTAGTTCCAAAGAGCAAGAACATTAAGCATCACCTTTCACACTGGTATCAATTCCTATCTTCATTTTCCCCTTAAAATTGTATCTACTTGAGCTAAAACCGACAGTACAGTTGAAGTCCATTTCTAGTTGTATACCTATTATGGTTGCTTTTTCAGTTGCAAAGATACGAAAGAGTTGTGGCCTCACTACGTGTGAAAGAATCCTTAAATTCCCAGGAAAGTGTTACCGACCTTCTCTTTGTTCTCTATGGAAAAGTCAGCTATGTTTTCCTTTCCAGATAATTGCCACAGAAAGGTCAGTCAGCTGGGGTAGCACTGAGTCCCCAGCACTCTCATGGCTCAGGAGCATTATTTGCCTCCTTGGTAGCTTGCACCTTGCATTAGGCTTTGCCTTGGGACTAGTGCTTCTGAATGGGCTAACAGCTGGGATATTCTGTTCTGAGGTTGCTTTCACTCCAAATGAACAATGTAGGTGTTCAAGCAGGGGAGTGACATAAACAAAAATGAATCTGGAATCTGCAAAAGTTAACCAGTGGAGGAGAGAAACACTGGGAAGCGTAATTACAGTGCATTGAATAGTTTATGTGTTCAGATACTAAAGGAGGTAAGTAGCAGTGGGTAGGAAGAGAGCGGGTACAAAGGAGTTAGAACTTACAGTTTTTGCAAACACTTTTCATAAGGACATGTAGGGTTCAGGCCTTAGGAATTGGGATGACGTCTGTTGCAGAAATGAAAAAAATATTAGTAATATGTGTTTAATAATTAATTTTCATATTGGTTTTTCTTTCCTTAAAAACAACTAATACTGTGCTCATTTTGGCAGCTCATATACTCAAAACAGCTAATACTAGCAGAATTTTCTTCTGGCCTGTTATTTTTGATTACTTGGATTGCAGGGATCTTGTAAACACTTTCTTACTCACCCTGAAATCTTTGTGAGGTGGAGACCAGGGGTTTGAAAGACCAAATACACAAAAGATGGCTTTTAAATTTCCTTGTTTTCAATTCTTGAACATCTCTCAGATTTTAACTGATATCTCTTAGATTCTCAGTAACAATTAGTAGCTATCAGTCTTGGAAAGAACTGTGTTTCCCAATTATTATCAATAGGTTCTAATTGAGAACATGTTCATTTTCAGCTGGGAGTACTGTCTGGCTAATCACAATGGAAAAGCTGAAAGACAACATCTAGAAAAGTTATTTTCTGTCATCCACCTCTCAGTCTCATTTTATTTTATCATTGATTTCATTTGGTTTGGTACCCATGAAGGTTAAAGGAGGTCAAGGTTATAGAGCCCCTGCTCTCATGTGCCAATTGGTTCAGCAGTGCATTCTGTACATAGTTACTCAGGAGACAGATGTGTTTACTGTATATAGATGCTAGCTCCATTTATCTGTTGCTGCATGATGTATCATCCCCAAATGCAGTGGCTTAAAATATTAATCTAGGTTTTTATGGAAATTAGGGAGCATAGCTTTCTATCCATTCCTGGGGTGGTTTGCTGAGCATAGAATAGTGATGCTGAATTTTTTTTTTTTTACTTACATCCAATTTTTTTTATTGACATCAGTTATTTTTATTTTAAAGAAAGAAAAAAAATAAAAACAGTGGTACAAAATCTCAAAGCAAGATTTTAAGAGAGTAACAATGGTTAGTACATTGTGTGTTGTTATTGCCAAAGTAGTTTCTCATTTTATAAGACGTAGGCAAGAAATAATAAGCAAATAACATAGGTACAAACCTCTTTTTTTAAGTCAACAGAAAATTGAAATATACTTTTTAAAGTTTCTAATGCTAGAAGATATCATACAATGTCTTTTTAAATAAATTATAAGTCAA
>NW_004524614.1:12616243-12625960 GCF_000260255.1 Octodon degus
AAAAAAAAAAAAAGGCAAAGTCTCAAATTGCATAAAATCTCCCTGTTAGGGACCTCTATGGTTTTGGATATTTCCTAACTACAGGCTTTCCCAGCTTGTGTTCAAGTGATTGCAAGTCTGGCTTTGTCAACTATAAGATCTCTGAGGACAGAAGATCTACCTTATTCACTTGGAATTCCCAGCACAGTACATTGTTTCTAGATATGAATGTGCAGTAGTATCTCCTTAATGATTAATTAACATTCTACCCTAAATATTTACATTCTTAGAGTACTATACAATTAGCACTGGCTTTTGCAAATCATTTGATACTGTTAAACACGTTCTCATATTCTCCATCTCTTGAAGACATGAGGTTCTGTGGTGTCAAAACTGAGAGGAAACAAGAAGTGTCGCTAATTCCAATGAGAGGGCTGGGCAAATAGCTCAGCAGATTAAAGTGCCTGTAAACAGGCACAGGGGCTGGGGGTTTGATCCCTGGGCTGCCATGCCAGCCCCACCCCAGGGGTGCACTGAGACAGCAATTGAGACTGGGCTTGGTGGCGCATGCCTGTAATCCCAGCTCTTGGAAGCCTGTAGACACATGGATTATTATGAGTCCAATCTAGTAGTGAGGCTGTGAACACCTTATAAACCCATCCCTAAAATACAAAAATAAAAACTGATTCCAATTAGGAAGGGCAGTGAAAGAAGCAGAAATGTGTTAAAGGTGATTCTTTCCATGATTGTATTAGGCTATATTTAATAGATAATTTCTTCATGCTTTTCTATATAAAGAGAGAAGCTGTACAATGCAGCAGAGACATGGCTCTGCTGTGGCTCATTCATCTCCATTGGTCTCTTGGACATTTTGAAGCAGGATATATAAGTCATGCTGAAAATTGATAACAGGTGTCTGCTTCCAAACAAATATCACCAATCTTGCTCTTAATTCATTGTAGCAGAACATGATAGAACATTAAAAGTGTAGTAGTGCACATTTGAAAGAGGAATGGACATAAGATTTAGTGACACTACCTTATCAACTGAATTTGAAATGGATATTAATCTTGCTTCTTAGGAATAAGAACAGATGAACCAATTAAATCTCTAACTGTGTGCTGTGGGTGAGACAAATTGTCTTCTACTTTAACTTTAGAGAGTGAGGAAATATTGATCACCCTGAAAAGAGATCCTTGATTATAACAAAAACATCTTTTAAAATCTACACCTTTAGGGAGGGACATCACTATGGATTTTACTTCTATTTTATTTAACCACAAGTTATAAGGACTTAACTTAATGTTCTGGGTGGTAAACGGACTATGGGAAAGACCTTATCCTCAGAGAGTCGTGGCCAAGGAGCAGACATTAAAGAATGAATAAACAAGGTTGAGAGTAGATGATGATGAATAGATGATGGCACAAAGCTGTGGAAGTAGAAACATGTGCAGGCTGCATCTCTTATTCACAAGGCTTTGCACAAGTTATTTAGATTCTGTAGCCTCAGTTTCCTCATCTGTATAATGACGCTAAGAATATTGTACTATCTCCAGGAGACTGTGGCAAGGATTAAAGTAAATGAAAGTATATTAAAGTAGATAAGGAGTGAGAAATTCTAAGCTCTATGAGCACACAGGAGAGATCTCTGTCTATTCCACTGTCCGTTTGATCTTTGTAGTATGTAGTATGGTGCACAGTGCAGGTGGTCAGTAATCAATTGCTGAACACCAGTCCATAGAAATGATTAAGCATGGTATTTGGCACATACTCAGTATCCATTAAATGTTTACCATTCAGATGCACAGCAGTGGTACAAGAGTCACGGAAACATCAGGGATAAGTAATGGTAGCAATAGTTGTTAGTGGTAATAGTAGTAGTGGCATTAGTCATGCTTAAGTAAGAGCACAGAAAACAGATGAATACCTAGGGATGAAGCTAAAGTAATAAGTTGGCTATGTTGTAACACAGAGTAGAACAATGAGATAATCCCTTATTAAGAAAATGAAACTGAGCTGAAACATTTTGGAGTGAGGCACACGATGAAAATAAGGGTTAGCTGTACTAGGAATAGGGAATTTCTTAAGAGTTTTTTTATTGAATTTTTATAGGGGTCTGGTAGAATTTAGTGCTGAGCTTAACTAAGGGCAGTGAAGATGGAGAGGAGGAAAGTGAATAAGGGAATCCAGAGGAGAAATTGACAGCAAGTCATTGTAAAGATAGAAAATGGAAGGAGGAATGAAATGACTTGAGACCTCCAAGGCCACAGTGTGATGGGGCATTATCAGAAATGGAAATGACAGGTGTTGTGGGGATTGAACTCCCTGCCCCTGCATCTGCCTGTTGAATAGGCATTTGTGTTTGTGCTGCTGATAGGAGTCTTGGTAAGAAATTTCCATTAGCAATTAAAGTTGAAGTGTGGAGTAGTGTCCAGAAAGGTTGGATCAAAGTTAGGCAGTTTTTTGTTTGTTTGTTTATTGATTTTGTTTTGTCTTGTTTTGTTTTGTTTGTATTTAGGACAGAGTCTACATGGTCTCACTGCAGTGATTGGACTTGGAGGACTTGGAGTGATTCTCCTGTTTACAGCCTCCCATGTGCTGGGATTACAGGTCTGCACCACCACGCCCAGTCTCAATCACTGTCTCAGCGAGCCTGGGGGTGGGGCCAGAATGGCAGGCCTGGGGATTGAATTCCTGGTCCCTGCATCTGCCTAAGCAGGCCCTTTAATCTGCTGAGCTATTTGGCCTGCCCTAAAGTTAGCCATTTTTAAAGACAGGAAGATTAAAATTTGAGGAGCACATGGCACTTCTAAGGGAAAGGTTATGAAGAATGAGAATTATTATGGGATCTTGGAGAAGATCCTTCAATAACTGAGGGAGGAACATTAATGTTCATGATGTTGGAAGAGAATTGAGATAGGCAGAGTGAAGCAATTCCATGCCAGTCCAATGTAAGACAAAACATAGTCACTTTGAAAAACAGAATCCAAGTTGTGTCTGGTATTCAGAAGATGGCAAAAGGCAGTAGTCTACCTCCAAAAAAATGCCACTGCAACTTTTCTACCAAGCAGCAGCTATGCTTATGAATTCTCTTGAGAATTCATAGCTTTCTCCAGCTCCTCAGTAAAGCACTCGATATGAATATTTATTAGAATGTATTGACCTGTAAGAAACAGAATACCTGATAGTGGATATGAGCATATGCATTGTTTGCTAAACAGCAAGTTTAGATAATGTTATTAGCAACATTTTATCTTTTTGTTCTTTTATTCTCACTGTTTCAACAATGCTTCTTCCAACAATTAGAAAAAATGTGGCTCACACTTCTGAGAATCACATCCTCATAAAGGAAAGAAGATCAGAACAAAAGGAATATTTTTCCTCAACCCAATTGATCATGAACAAAAATCTTTCATGTGGCACCAGGATATTTTCCTTCCCATGTTGTTGGTCATATCCACCTGATACAGCATCACTCAGCTCTGGGGAAAAAGAAACAAGGCTTCCATTTGCTAAACCCTGGAATAACCACCACTGATTCTGGCCCAGGCACCCTGCTGTTTGAATAAGATCAGACTTCCATTAGTAAGAACAAAGTGGTGCAAGTGTTGAACAAAAAGCAAACACCATCTGCCAGGCAGAGTATAAAGTCAGAATCCCCTGTGTGTTGAGGGGAAAAACAGCAAGCTGTGGGCTCCAACCTAAACAAATACCCCTGTTCAACTAGAAAATACTAAAATGTAAGGACGTACAAGGGCTTTATCAAAGGAATGAAGATTCTCCCTAGGTTGTCAAGGAAACATGGATAGCCTCAAGAGGGAAGGTATCAGTTTATCTTTTAATAGAAGTTTTCACTCCACTTAATTAGCAATACAATTTCCAGGTGTGCCTGACACCATTTCACACCCTTCTGTCCAGTACTTGGAACTGTGTTACCTTCATTCAGCTCCGACTAACAGCTGTAGGACATGCAGAGGTCCAGCAGAACATGTGACAGGGACACTACTCTGCCACCTACATCTGAGTGTCTTTTGTAAAAAGAACAGAACTTCTAAGATTCTGTGACTGCTCCTATCACACCCTATGGCTCTCTCCTCATGGAAGCACAGAAACATCCTCTTTGTCTTGTAGGTCACCTTTGCTCTGTTGTCCCCTCTCCTGTCTTATCCCTTGATTTCTGGCCATTTATAGTAACATACTAACAGTAGCAGTTATTGGTACTGGTCCATTGTTTTAGGAGTGTAGAGACCATGTTCAAATCATCTCCCTGTTGTTTCACCCAATATAAGTGATGACAAACCATAGGCCACTGAAATCTGTCCATGGTTTGAGCATGTGCATGTGCTCTCAGGTTAGACTGTACTTTGCCATAAGAAGCCACGCTGACAATAAAAGCCAGCCAAGAGGTCCTTCCCTAAGTCACAGGGAAAAAAAATGGGTAAGGAGGAAAAATGAACAAAACAGATAATTTTTCACTTATTTTTCCCAGGTTATATCTGAACAGTCATTTATGCCATGAAAGAGGGTTTGTTGTTGTTATCAGCAGAATACATTTATTGAGGGAAAGAAAGCTCCTGCCCAAGAGAGGGACAGGAGGGGGCCCTGAGAAGGTTTTCCCGGTTATTTTTATATTAATAAAATTTCAAGTATGAGGGACCAGGGAGATGGCTCAGTAGAATAACACTTCCCTGGCAAGTGCAAGGGCCTGAGTTCAATTCCCAGTTCCACCAAAAAAAAAAAAAAAAGGATTGCAAGTATGCCAGAATGTAACTAACTGGCAAAAATAGAATTTCACTCTTATTAGTAAGAAATACATTAACTTGAATTAGTTTGTCAAATTAGCAAGCCAGTCATTTAGTTAGTTAGAAAAAAGAGAAACTAACAAAGAACAAAAAGATCTTTCTGTCCATTTTGTAGTTGTCATGAGGGTGGCTTAGGTGAGGGTTCTGGGCAAGAGTCCAGTAAATATCGTCTCTCAGCCTCTGTCTGGATGAAACCAAAGGCCATAGATCCCTCGTGGCCCGGATTAAAGGCCCCTCCTTGATCTCCTCCTATGCCCCCAGAATAACATGTCTCCTGGAATCCTAAGAGATATTATTTACATTTCACACTTTGCATGCTATTTGTTTATGTGTATTATTATCTACACTCACACAGATAGTGCTTGTTTGCTCACATAATGTGCCCTGTAAGAATAAACGTCATCCTCAGAATTCATGTGTGACTTTTCCTTCTCATCTCTGGAATGCCTTAATAATGCCTTCACATATATGCTCAAAATGCATTTTTTGATTAGCTAAATAAGTCTATATGATAACCCTATCTAGCTTATCAATTTTTGTTTTTACTTTATTCCTTTAATGACTTCTTCAGCAGGCATCTATAAAGCCACACTAAAGATGGCTTAGAAAAAAAAAGCAGATGATTTAGAATGTGAAATATAGGAAACAGAAAGATTACAAGTTTTTCCACTTTAATTTCAATTTGTGAGTACAAATACATAGATGCACCTATCATGTAAAATGCAAAGACATGACAACGAGGCCGGCTTCCTTCCCACATTCCTGAGCACCTGTGACACCTGTTCATGAATGGAGACAGTGGGCGACAGGGGACATGACACAGCTGCGGCACTCACACAGCAGTTACTGCTGCCTTGCTCAAACCAGAAGAGTTCCAAACTCCACGTCAGTGCTGATCCCTCTGGAAAAGCCTGAGCTGCTCATCCAGGTCATCAGAAAACTGCACATTTTCTTTCTGCATTTTCACCAGGGTCTGCTGCAACATAGACAGTGAAATTTAGGATGAAGACTCTTACTGAACAATTATACTTTCCACAGATTCATTCTCTATGAAAATAACATTTTAAAGTCTTTTTTGTGGTCACAACTTTAATTTTAATGTTACTCAAAAGTTATGAAGCACAATTAAAATGACTGTACCGGACTCCAGGTAGAGTTCACTTCTGTAATTTCAGTTTATAGACAAGGTTTTATTTTCTTAAGGTAGTCCGTGTATCTGAGCCTTGTAGTGATACAAACAGCAAACCTCATTCCAAAGGAATAAATGCTCCTCCAGGCCATAATCCCTTCTGTGTAATGTGGCATTTGTTTCTCTCCAGTGAACAGTAAACCTGTAATTCCCTTTAATCCTAAGCAAGGTTTAAGGAGCAGAGATTTCAGTTATTCACTCCCTGCCACCTTCCGTGGGCTTTTCAATGTCACAGAAGACCCTGTAGGATTTTATGAATATCTGTCCAGATAGTCTCTAAAAAGATGCAGCAAATGGAATTCAGAGACTGAGCCCACCCTATCCTTCTGAAGAGAGTTCAGCTGTGTCTGAAACTTTGTGAGGGGCTGATGCAAAATTCCACTCAATCCATTTATAAAACGTTGGTGTCTAACACTGATTAAAGCTATCTACACAATGAAATATACAAACATAGATATAACTATAAGCATACATAAATACACCACTTAACCATAATAATACATTATGAGAAGTCCATCGTTAGATGATTTCATTGTGCAAATATTTATATATTTGCATAAACCCACATGGTATAGGTCCGCCACTCAACACAGGCTCTTGATGCAACCAAGACTTCTGAACATGATTTACGAAGCTTTCCTTGTGATAACACAGCTTGCTGTTTTGCATCAAACTTTTCTTTTAACAAGTAGAACTACACACTAGATAGAAATGCAATATAATAAGTATATAAACCATTATTTGACATTTGCTATCAGCATCTATTATTACACAATGTATATAATTGTATATGCTTTAACTTTATAAAGCTAGCAACACTTTATGTTAGATCACCATGAACATGTGAGGAATGTGTTAAACTTTGGTACTATGAAGGTCATGACATCTGTGGTCCATAGTAGCTTTTCAGCTCCATGCTAATCTTTTTATTTTATTTATTTATTTATTTAAAGCTGATTAATAGGACAGTTTTGATAATCAATACATTGTACATTGTTATCTTCTCAGTGATTATCCATAGTACAAGAAGCAGACAGGATATCCTGTCCAAACACTATTGGTACACCTCTTTCTTCTCATTGAATTAAGCGAAAGTAACTATATATCTATCCTGTTTTGTATATATAAATACAAAATGATCTTTCCTTTGTATCCCTTTTTTTTGTCCTGTCAGAGATGAATATTCTATTGGCATCTAAATACTATAAGTGTTTCAATTCAGCTAAACAATCCAACACTGTCTAGCAGTCTATAATAGTAGTGGGTTATCCTCAGAAGTTATTGACTTGAACCTTTTACAGCTCATCATATTAATATGGTTTTACTTTATATACTTCATTTGCATACTTTTCTGCTGGATGGTTAAGACCAAGATAAAACAAGCCATATATAACAAGGAACGTAACTTTTGTATCTGATAAGGTCAGTCAAGTACCCTCAGGATTTATCCTGTAGCCCTGTACTGCACTTTGTAGATCCTTTGTCCGTGGGTACATCATTGTACATGTGGTCTGTCTTTGATCAAGTGTTATAATATGGCTATATATAGTATATGAAGAAAATTCTTTTCTAAGAAAATTCCCTCATCTATTTTAAGCTGACATAGGCATGCTCATCTAACGAAATGTGCAAATCTACTAGTAGATGAGGTTTTACTTTTTATTGAGATAGTAATAGCAGGGGAAAAACACAAAGGAAAGAAAATAAGTGCTTTAAAATGTCTTTTCCCCCAGGATAGTGGGTTAGCTCAGTTATATAAAGCTTCTGCTTGGGCAAAATCAATCAAGGGCAAGGAACTACAGTTCAACCCCCAGCACTACATGCTGCACCAGACCCACACTTAAGGCAGCATGAATCAGAAAAAAAAGAAAAAAAAAAAGGATCCTTTTCAGTTTGGGGCCAGCCTGATAGCTCAGCGTACTCTTTTGGAGACCAAGACATATAAGATATTTGAAACTATGTCACTTTCTTATCTAGTCAATCAAATAGAGAGATTTTTATGACTTTTGATTTGATCCCCACAAAAATTTATCTTTCAGATCATGATGACTGAGGAGGCAAATGTGTATTATGTCTTCCCCAATGATTTCATGTTATGGATCTCAAGTAATTCTTACACTGACTTCAGTGCAGAAGATTCTCTATTATCCTCTAAAATGATTGCTAGAAAGTGATTTTTATTTAAATTTCAGGAAAATGCAATTCATTAGCAATGTCAGTGAATTATTAAAAGGAAAATACATTTTATCAATAATGAATTGCTCATTTTTCATTTATAGATATGAATGAAATACTTCTTGCTTGTAGCTACTAAAATTTAATTTCAGTGACATATAACTCACCCAGAGACAGGATTTATTGTTACTGGAGAAGAAGACAGTTTGGCTTTAGACTGATCCTTTTAATTTACTAATCTAACCACTGATTGATTTCTCTTGGCACAGAACTAGACATGCAAGAGATTTCTACATTGGTGCTAATTAGGATCTTTACCTTGAGTATGCTTTTGACAGTGTTTGCACAAAATCTTTCCTAATAGAATATGTCTGAATTCTTAAGTACCCTTACTTTTTAAACGTGCATGGGGAGAGGGGAAAGGAAAGAGAAGACTCATAGACAGATGCAGATGAGGAGAAGGTCATTAAGATGATTAGGAAGGAGGCATCCTTCAGGTGAGCCAAGACAGCAGTTAGAGAGTGGAAGAGAGGTCCTTTCTAGCTTAGAATGAGAATCAGGACATGGGACAATACCAACTGGAGTAGTCAAAAGAAAAAAAAAAGATAGGGGAGAAGTACAAATGGGCTCTGGAAACAGTGCAAGAACGAATAGTCCATGGTCAGATGTGATGAGGAATGTGTGTAAGATGCAGAGCACTAAAGGCAGCAGTGAGGGAGAAGCTACATAGCTGGTGAACTGGTGCTTCCCAGAGAGGCACCTGCCTGCGAGTGGGGAGGATTCTCTTAGCCAGACTAGCCTCGCAACTAAAAATGAACTAAACAAAATAAGGAACAAAAGTTTAACATGAGGGGCATGTTTTGGTACTGACAAAGAAGGCTGAGAAATTTGTTACATGTTGCTGGATCACACAAAGGAAGTGTGACAGTAGGAACAAGAGCAGCCCATGCACTGTGGTGGATGCAAGTTTAACTAATAGGATGGCCACAAGTTGGAGTGTTGTGCAAGTATTAATCATCCAAACTGAACTGTCACTTTATGCATATTTAAAGATTTGGAGAAACTGGGCTGTAGAGAGGTTATCATGATAGGCGAGCCAGAGATGATAGGTTTATCTTCCAGGATAAATAGATTTAATAAAAAAGTAGAACATTAAATAGCTTTAATTATGTATGAGTTATTTAATAGTATTTTGTCATAAGCAACCTCCTAGAAAACATCACTGAGAAAAAATATTTTAATAACAACACGTAAAATATGTAAGAATAAATTTAATTAGAATATCCAACATCTGTAGTAAAGAATACAGTTGTAATAGACAAAATATAAAAATAAGAACACCCTTACTAATGGGAATATTTGATATTATAATCATATCTATGTTCTTGACCAATTTGTCTATAAATTAAATGCACTATCAAAAATTCTTGTTTATAATTTTCATGGGGGGACAAGATGTAATAAAATTATTAAATTTTATTTTTAAAAATGGTAATAATGCACAAATACATAATCAGTATAAATAATGAGAGCAAAAATACCTCCAATTTCTTTTTTCTTTCTTCATGTTTT
>NW_004524614.1:12626062-12637675 GCF_000260255.1 Octodon degus
ATATGAAGCATTTTAAGACTTTTACGTGGCATATCTGAGTTGCCAGCATTGTTTAGTTTATACTTTAAAGACACTGTTAGGTAAAACAATGGTTACTTGGACACAAACATGATACCATGACAGTCAATCTGGCAACAGAGAAGGCTGTAAGTAGTTTGCATGTTATGTAGCTATGATAGAACAGAGGGGGATTAATACTCCAAGCAAAAGAGAGCAGGATGCATATTCAGAACAACATGCAATTTAAAACATAAATTTTTCATTTCAATATTATATTTTCTACATAATGTTTTTGGTTCATGGCTTGCTGTGGGTTACTGAAACTACAGAAAGCAAAACTGTGGATAAGGAAGGAACTACAGTACCATCAAAGATGGTGAGAAGAGAGCCAGGGATTCTGGAAATCCACCACAATTGTGAAAAGGTGTTCCATCTTTGAAAGGTCAGACAATTATGCAGCTCTCACACAATGAATCAGATAGAATTTGTAATCTTAATGCAATAGGGTAAAATAGGCAACTTAGTTAGCTAACTTATACAGTATAGGGCATCCTAAGATAAAAAGAAAATAGCACACACACTGACTCTAGAGCTAGTTTAAGTCATGTAGTTTGTTAAGCTTATATAAACATGGACACAGGACAATGGTTAAAAGTTGGATTTAAAAAGGGCAGATAAGAACTCTTTCTCTAAGGAGAGCTATTTAAACTGAACATGCTAACCTAGGTGACAGTTCTTCCCTATTCTTGTCTGGTCTGCCTGGGATATTAGAAATGCAAAATAACCTTTTTCCTTTAAACTCACTTCCTTTGAACTTGGCCAGCTGAATAACTGACTTTTTAGAGCTATATGACACACCCCAACCCCTCAGCTTATCCATGTAAGACTAGGACAAAGACTACACACTGGAATTTCCACTTTCTGAATCCCTTCCTGGAAATCCAAACGCAGAGGCTGATTTTTATTATGACTTCTAATAAACACTTTCCTAAATTCTTCCTTTTGTTCATGACTTTATTAAATTTGAGTTTAAATGGATTGTACAGAATTAACTATTTCATTAGCATTTTTAGTATTCTTGGGTTTCATTTGATGTGTCCTTTTTTCAAATATATAATATCCTTTACCTTGGAAAGTGCAATCCACTGATGGAAGCAAATTACATAGTAAATATTTCCTGCAGGGCATTTTACAAGACACTTACATTATCAAGTGCATTTTCTACTTTGCCACATGTGAATTTTATTTAGTACACTGTGCCTACTGCCATTTTTTAATATATCCCTGTTTAATATTTGAACTTCTTGGTTCATTTCTTGTTAGTGGTTTGATTGTTTTAGCAAATTGAAGTCTGAGTCTTAGCTCTTAGTGCTTGTAGCTCTGTGCCGTGGTATTCATCTAGCATGAGGAAGATTGCAAGCTTTGTTTGCCTTCCTGTTAAGAATTCAGTCAAGATGCAGTGAGCCACATCTCTATATGCAGTCAAACCAATTACTTCATGAATATGTCTGAAGTTAGGCACAGTTCAGTTAGAAATAATTAACAATATGCATTATCAATTATGCATAGCCTTTACTCATGGGTCAGGTTTTAACATGCACTATTTTGTTTCCTGTAGGTTAATTCAGATTCTTCCTAAAATCCTTTATGGTGAATTTTTTAAATTAATCAAACTTCAAGGTCATTTTCAACTTATCTTTGCTGATTCAGTAGGCTTTTTAAAAATTAATTAAAAATTTAATGTACTGAAAAAGAAGTTTAAGTACAAAGTGAATTGAAGATATGGCAATGATGGTATAATTCCTCTAGAAAAAGTAACAATCAGATATTTTTTATAAGAAAAAACATTCTTAGTAAATAAAAGATGCTTCAAAGGAGTCTGTCAAGAATACCTGTTTAGTGCATACCTTTATAAATTGTAGTCTACCAACTCCTCCTCACAAAAACATAGTTAGTGCCTCAAAGATAAGGATCATCAGTTTCCATGCAGTATCACAAGCAACTAGAAATCATTGGGGACTTTTTTTGGTCTGGAGTCAGATTTTTGTTGCCCTTGTAAGAGCTGACAGCAAAGGTCTATGGTCCCTTAAGGCTCAAGAGGTAAGCTTCCCCCTCAGTAAAGCAGCCCATTGTATCAGTTTACAGCATGCATACATTCTCTAGCACTTATCGTACATACTGTAGAATGTTAAATTATAACTACACCTTAGCCTATATAGGTAATCTGCATAAAACATATTGGTTTCAATATATTTACAGTTATGACTTTCAGCTGACATGTTAGTACATATCTCCTACTGTCTAATGGAAAGTAAACATAGAAGCTGGAGAGCAGGCCAGCCAGATAACTCAGCAGATAAAAGTACCTACTTAGGCAGAGGCAGGAACCGGCAGTCTATTCTTGGCATGCCATGCTGCCCTGCCCCCAGGACACACTGAGACAGCCACTGAGACTGGGCGTGGTGGTGCGCACCTGTAATCCCAGCACTTGGGAGGCTGACAACAAGAGGATCACTACGAGTCTGATTTGTGTAGTAATGCCCTCTAGACTCTGTACTAAATACATTTTTTAAAAAAGCTGGAGAGCAGTGTTTGAATGTGGTGAAATTGAACCAAAATTGTATTTTGACTTCATTTTCTCTTCACACTTCTCAAAACGCTTCCTGTGGAGTAGGCCATCAGGTAGTAAAGAAGTTGTCTTTTTGATCCTGCAGATATAATCAAGTATGCTTGAACTCTGGGGTGAATACAAACTATCACTACTTCTCCCCATTTGCTTACTAATGTTTTCCATCCAATACTTCATGACATATTTATTCAGCACTTTCATCATATCAGGCACATGGGAGAATACAGAAGATACAGACCAGATCAGGAAGATAATGTACTTACTGTAGCACATACACTTACATGTCTCTGTAAGATCCAGACAATTCAAAAGGATGCAAATAAACAGCCAGAAATAATCTTGCAATACAAATGAGAACAAGGATATGGAGGGTAGGTGGAAAGTCAAGAAACAATGTGTGGAGTGTGATATGAAGAGATTGTTATTAAAGCTAACACTGAAGGATTAAAAAAATCAACCAATCACATTATGTTAACATATTTTAGTAGCAAAACTCTTTTATAAAGTGAAATAACTAGAGGAAGACCATTCAAGAGCATGCAAAACATACTTTCAGTTGTAGAAGCTAGTTAATGCCATAGCACTGTTCGTTTGGCTCTTCTAATTACCATCCTCAACTCTCAAAGTAAACACAAATATTCTGAAAGAATACTTTCTAGCATTAAGATAAGACATTGATTCATTTCAGTAAGTAACCCAACAAAAATGAATGGTGCATAGCTCTATAGAACAGTTCTAAATCCTTCACCTGGGAGTCAATAGATAAGTATTTCCTCATACTGCCTGCCTACTTAATTAGACATAACCATCATCTTTTTACTAAAAGTTGTCTCTGTTGATTCTTAATACAGATTTCAATCTTTCTCCTTTATGTCCTAAAATTATAGATATACAGAACATCACAAATCATGTCTGTTATCTTCTTTTTCTAAAGCTTCAGTAATCCATGCTCTAGCTAGAATGCTGTAATTATATTACATCATTAATGCGAATTAACATTAGATCATTAATGATAATGAATGCCTCTTAATTGTGTCTAAATATAGTTAGTTTTAATTAAATATTGAGAGAGTAAGCATTCACCTTGGACGTCTCCTCTTGGACATAAAGGCAGGCAAGGCTTGCACACAGGGTGTATTTTTTCAGTTCATTCCAACTCTTCTGTGTGGAACAAACACAAGCCAACGATTTGTTTGAATAGTAAAGAAGGATCTTCTTTCCTCACTTTAATTCTGTAGCAATATTTCAAAGACCAAAAGAACTAAAATCAATAGAGGACTTAACTTAGGCTTGTTATTATTACTTATAATAGGAGTATTCAAGCATAACTGAGAGAAAAATTTAACAAAATTACTCCTGCTCTGGTATAGAAAGCAGTATTTGCATATGTGGATGTCTAACTATTTACTAAACAGTAAGTAATTATCTGAAAGACAAACTTTGGATATTTTTATAGAATCCAGTCAAACTATACATCATTTGTTCTGAAAATTTTTTAAAGTCATGAATGATTCAAGTCCATCAACTATGAGATAGCGAAGGACTCACAGCTTTTTCTTTAAAATCCCTGGAATTTAAATAACACAGAATGCTTCAGTAAACCTATTACAAAAAGATCATAAAAGCATCATCTTTCAAATGTCAGAAAGTGCTAATGTGCCCCTGGAAAAATCCCAATAAACGTACGCTATTTTCAGCTTTGATCTCTGGTTTAATTTTACTAGAACTCCAGTCTAACAGCTGTGCCTAGCATTTTAAGGACCAAGTTGAAAGTCACTATTATCAAACATGCAACATAAAAGAAAATGCAGTGAATTTAATCACTATTCTACTTGATAAATACTCAAGGTCAAATAAACCTAAGAAGGGAAAGTAGTACATAGAGAACTGATAGGAGGCAATGGAAAAAAAATCACAGATCTTTAATAATTAGAAAGTGCAAGGACACAGACATAACCTAGTGTATCTATTGATTTATACACCTATCTTCTAGTCAAATGAATTCAACAATTATGGAAAGTTCTTGAGTTCATATTCTGATTTGGCTACTTAAAAGTTCTATGACTTTGGACAAATTTCCTAAATTTCACTAAACATCTTTTTAAAGATCATTTTAATCAGAAGGTTAGACAATCTAAAACATTTCTGTATTAAATCATTTTGTAGGGGCTGGAGAGATGGCTCAGTGGTCTAAAGCACCTACTTGGAACAAGCTTGCCAAAGCACAGGGACTGCAGTTCGATCCCCCAGCACCACATGCCAGCCTGCCGTGCCCCCTGGTGGGCTGAGCTGGCCACACACACACACACACACACACACACACACACACACACTAAATAAATGTTTAAAAAAAAGATTTAAAATAAAAAAAAAAATTAAAAAAAAAATCATTTTGTATTCCACACAGCACTTAGCACCACTATCTTAAATATGTACTTATGAAGCAAACAGTAACATAAAGGCTAATCATCAAGAATGCTTCTGGAAGATTACACTTCCAGGGCTCATTTGTAATAGTTCAGTACTGGAGAGGATTCTCTGAATGTATGGAGCACGCGGAACTTAAAATGAATGGAGTGTTGTCTTCTGATATGGAGCTAGTGCATCTGTTCTCTTGTAACTTTCATTAGCCACTAAGATTGAGAGAGTTGGGGGTGGGCAGGACACAGAGTGATTTCTCTCATTAGTTTGATTTCTTTTTTTATTATTTTAGTTTAGTTTAGTTTGATTTGATTTCTTGAGGTGGTGTATTTTAGCTTTATTCTTTCTGACATGTTTCCCAGTGTGAAGTTTTCAGCAAACAATGGGTGTTTTAGGTTTATTGTTTTAAAAGAGAGAGATGTTCTGGGAATATGAATTTGAGTAGAATTACGTTTTCAAAGGGCTAACAATTTCAAGCATTGAGACCACTCCAGAAACCCAGTCAACCAGTATCCTCACTTGTTCCAAAACACTGTTGAGAACTTAACCCTGCTACCACTGTCCCAGGAGCAAGAAAGTCAGAATCTCCTGTCATTACTGGGCCCATGGATGTGCACCCTACCTTGGACCTCACCAGCCACAGAATGCCTTGGCTGGTGAAAAACAGCTTGCAGGCAATATTTTCTTGGTTATCATGTGAGTTGCTGTTCTTTCACCTAGAGTTTACTCACCTCTAGACATTTATACATTTCCACTGGGGTGCACTATTAAGAGGAGCAAATCATCACCATCATCATCATCATCATCATCATCATCATCATCATCATCATCATCATCATCATCATTAGCATCTAGGTGAGATGGAAGCATATAGGAGGGAAATTACCACTGGAGATGTGACAGCAACTTCTTTATTCTCCTTCTCATTTATTCTTTTCCATTTTCTTCTTAAGAATTTCACATTTTCATTGTTATTACAGGATGGTTTTCAGCAGCTGGAGTCTGAGAGTTTGTTATATGCTTCATAGTGTGGAGTTTAAGACCAGCTCCCCATTAAGCCCTGTGTCAAATTTCTGCAAACAAAATCATCCAATAGGTTTTCAGTGCTTTGGGATAAGATTAGATTTTTGCTCATCTTAGCAAACAGTCCACAAAAGTGATTTAAATCAGTTTTATAAAGCACTGACAGTAACCAATTCTCTGCTCCCCTTATTCTCTATGTTCATGATGCTGCCTTGCAAAATTAAGCAGTTAACTGAAGCTGTTTTCCAAAGGCCTCCACCGTCCTGGTCACTTTCGATTATGACCTCCTCCTTCTGCCAGGTGTGAAGTTCATTCATGCTTTGTTTCCTGTAGCGCACTCCTTTCTCTTCTTTATTCCAGGGCAGACACATGGAAATCAATCCTTTCCTTAACCCCGCCCCCATAAAACAAAAATTACTGGTCCAGGGATTGTGCATATGATAGATTTTTCTAAATGTTTAAGGTAAAAAATATTTGTGCTATACAAATGCCAAAAACTGAATTTCAGTGTTAATCTTTCCTTTTAAAAGTATTGCTTTTCTCAGTTCTCTCCCCTTATTTTGCAAACCTAATATATATATTCTACCAATATGCCTCAGATAGATACAATTTTTTCAAATCTTATCAGCAAAGTACATTTTTGTCCTTTATACATTTAAACTTTATTACTGTGCTTTGCCAAATACTGTGCTCTCACTGTGGGAGAGACTAATACAAAGATTTATTTCTCATTTGATACAAATTATGTCACCTTTCCCTTTAAATATACAATCAACTCTTCAGTTTAAGCTTTTAATGATTTCCCTATTTTAACACTTACTTTTGAATAATTATTTTTGCCTAATCTTGAGCCTCAAGGAAATATTAATTTACACAGATTTTACAACTGATTATCTAAAATATTAGAGTAGTTGAAAAAGAAACTGTTTTTGCTCCCATATAAATATCTCAGATTGATGTCCTTCTCTTTTAGTAGAATTACTACTGCTGAATCCTAGATTCCTTATAGTCTGGATAGCAAGGCAGGGATCAGATATTTATCTCCTTGGCATTTCAATTTCCTTATCAGCAATGACAATAGAACTTGTCATACGATTTGTGTGAGTTTTAAATGAAGTAATACAGTCAAAAGGTATTGATGTCCAGCACATGAAGAGCTCTGGTGTGTACCACACAGGTCTTCAGAGTTGTATGCCTGCATGATAGATTGGCTATGTATTCAAAGAAGAGCTTTAGGGTTCATCTGGAAAATGACTTATTCAGTGTAGCCTTAACCTGCCTTTCTACACAAAGTAGACATAATTAAGTGGGAATTCAATTCAACTAAGAACAGGGCCCTTCTCACAGAGATTTATACCATCTCTGTGCTTCAGATTATTTTTATTAGTCAAAAATAAATGAACAAAAACCAGAAACTATTCCTCACTCTCCTACTACACTCACTTCAGAGCAAAGGGTGATAAACCTTTCCAAACCATATTGCTCATCTGAAATTGTTCCTCAATTCCCACTCTCCCAGTGATAAAACCATTGTTCTCCTCACCAACACTCAATTCAAACTTAGGGTGTCACACAGTAATGAGACTTAAGAGAAAACTGAGAGCTGTGTGGGGTCAGGATAGTTGTCATTAAGTCAGAGCTTAGAATTCCTGACTTGCTAAATAGAATTATATAATCTCTCATTAATTTATCAGGAAAATGTATCAGCAGAACTGACTAATTTCTAAAATTAAATTCACAGGGGAACAAATTGACACACTGTATGTTCAGGAATTTCTAGTAGCCTCTATTACTTATTTTAGAAAAGAAATGGAATCAGATAATAAGTATGCATCTTTGCAGAAACAATAGACAATGCTGGGGACATAGCATCACAGTAGAGCACTTGCCTGGTATACAAGAGGCACGTTCAATCCCAGAGCCATAAGAAAGCAGTATGATTCCTCTATTGCTTAGCTTTCTTTTACTGAAATAAGTATTTCTCCAAAATAACTTAAATGTGAAGAAGTTTTCTTGGCTCATGGTATCAGAGGTTTCAGTCTATGGTCAGCTGGCTCCAGGTAGAAACATCATGTGAGAAGGATATGGCATTAGAAAGCTGCTCACGTCTTACACCAAAAAAGGAGAGAAGAGAAGAACTGGAGAGGAGGAGGCCTGTGGTGGGCTAGAGTCCCAAAATTCACACCCATGACTCATGCAAACACACCCATGCAGACGCCTGCTTTGCTAATCTGCTATGTATCTCTAAAGCAAATCAAATTGACAAGATTAACCATCACAATTTCTGTGAAATCTAACTGAAGTTATAAAATGGATAAGGCTTAGACTGCAAGAGCTATTACCTCTTATTTTTCTAAAGAGAAGTTTAACAAACACTTGATATAAACCTGTATATATGACTTGCCTTGTTTTACCAAAGTGGCCTAGGATTTTAAAGATTTTTTTTAAAAAAATTATTACTGATACTAGGTATGATAGATCAAAAAGAGGTAGTAAATATATATTTTTGTCACTCAAAATGTGAAGGGGAAAATGTGAAAGGCATTGATTTAAAGCTGGAATAATAGATCTACCCACACAGAGGTAAATGGACAGTGTGTTAAAGTGATTTCATTTTCACTAAAGATGAAGAAAAAACATGTTTATATTGCACATAGGGAATTAGGATAAATAGATCAAATTTTGGGACTATAAGAGTTTCAATAGGAGTTTTATGTATGTTTACAAAATTCCTAAACATGTTTGCCTTTTAATAAATTAATGGTCATCTGAGGAACATCTACTATATAATAGATTCATTGTGAAAAAAAACTAATTCTCATATTAGGCCTGAGATATAGATTTGGCATTTGACATATGAATATTCTGCCTAAGCCACAAGGCCTAATTTTGAAACTCAGGTCTCTGTGACTCCAAATTGTACTTCTGATTTTTAGCAGTTGATTCTGCAAGCATATTTACTATCAGCTTTATCATTTATTTGTTTTGGAGAATTCTGACTACTTCAATTTTAGTTTGAATGTTATGGAACATTGGCACTTAAGTCAAATACTGTGATCCCTCTTTATTTATTGAAATTGATAGTTTTTCATTACAAATTCCAAATTATTTAAATGAAAATGGGAAAGCCATAAGGGAGATCTTAGGTCAAGTGTGTGTCATACTTGAACATGGAGATTTCTATGAAATTTTATGGACAAATTCTACCTTAAGTATTGTCATCTTCCCTACATGCCAACAGAAACCATGTAAATGTTCTTCACATCTCTCTCTCTCTCTCTCTTTCTGACCCCTAAACCAGTGTTCCTGCTTGTTCAGTTACTTTGCTGGATCTTGTGGTGGATTGCCAACTGGTGGTCAACTTGTTACACCCAGCTGAACTGCACTAATGTGGTGCTGGGTGTGGGAGGCCCACATGAGTATTGTTGTTAGCAGCACAAGAGACAAAACTGGAGAAGAGCCAGTAGAGACTGTTAGGGAAGCTGTTAAGGAAGCTGCTCATGCAGGATATTATTGTGGGATCCATGCCTTCATCTGGATTCTTTGATCTTTAGCATGTGGCTATATCTCTTTCACTCTCGTATATGGTTGTGTGACTCATAAAAAAAAAAAATGTTTCCTAAATTGTATCGCTCCCCTTGGAAAATCCCAAACTAAGACAGAGCTCCTGATATTTCTGGATTTCTTTTCATCCTTCCAGATCATTTGCTATGCTCTTTATACTCCTGGGACACAATAGTGTACTGAATGGTGCTCAGTGTGGCATGAATCTTTGCTGCAGAGAGGCATGAAGTCTCTTGCTTGGTTATAGAGCTCAAGTCCCAAGAAATTGGGTATAAGTGTCACTAGAGTAGCAAACTCCACTCAAACTCTTGACCACTCCCTCTAAGAACTGAAAGCAGCGGCCTAGGCCCAGTTACCTCTTCACTAACCAGTTCTTGAGGACATAGACTATATATGCTTCCCTCCTTCCTCTTCTCAACCTATCACAGTGCCTGCCAAGAATCCAGAAGCATGATCTCATGTTTGAGTCCCTCAACCAAAATCATTACATTTGGTCCTTTTTACTTATGTCAGCATCATTGTAGAAAGGTCTGTTTCTTTTATGCAGTATACATATATACTAAAATTATATAGGTAACTGTATGTCTAATTATGTATATATATTTATATATAATCTCAATATAAGCATTATGTATATTTTATGTTAAATATTTAATATATTTCATATTTATTTATATTTACATCCTTATATTTAAATTATATATAATTTATATGTTTCACATATAGACATATTCTTTTCTGTATTTGGGACAGGATCTGCAGGATCTACAGGGTCTCACTATGTAAATCAGACATAGTGATTCTCCTATTTTCAGCCTCCCAAGTGCTGGGATTATAGGCATGCACCACCACACCCAGTCTCTATGTGTCTCAGCATGCCCTGTGAGCAGGACCAGCACAGGATGCTGGGGATCGAACCCCCGCTGCTGTGCTCTGCCTAAGCAGGCACTTCAGTTTGCTGAGCTATCAGACTGGCCCTTCATTTATTTAGTACAGTGTCTTGCTATGCAGTTCAGACTCACAGTGATCCTCCTGTCTCAGCTTCCCAGTACTGGTGGCCTACTCAGTGCATGCAGGGGAGGGGCTGGCATGACATGCAGTGCCAGGGATTGAACCCGGGTCCTTGTGCTTGCCAGGCACGTGCTTAGACCACAAAGTTATCTTTCCAGCCTGTATCATTCTTTTTTTTAATGTGTGTATTTGGTACAGGGTCTCACTATGCAGCCTCCCCAGTGCTGGGATTACAGGCTTGCGCCACCACACCTGGTCTCCGTGGCTGGCTGGGCATGCCCAGGGGTGGGGCTGGCCTGGCATGTGGTGCAGGGGATTGAACCCTGGTCCCTGCACTTGCCTAAGCAGGCACTTAGTCTGCTGAACTATCTTGCTGGCCCTGTATTATTCTTTATGGTGCTGATAGAGTCTATTTGCTAATCTTATTTATATTTTATCAAATATTTTAATAGAATGATAGTTTTTTTTCTTAATTGCTTAAAAATTTTGGAATGTATGAAAAGTATAATTTGCAGACCTTCATTATAGGTTGTATCTTTTATCGTTATAGAAAACTCTCTTTGTTTTCTCCGCTGCATGTTGCGCTGAATTCATCCTGATCAGATACTAAGACCAGGAGCCAAGCTTCCATTTTATTTGCATTTATCAAGTGAGCTTTTGTCTTATGCTTTCACCCTGCTTATTTTTATGAGATATGCTGCTTGCAGGTAGAAAATAGAAGCTAGTGGGGTTCTTTCATAACCCACTATGAGAATGTTTTGCTTTTATATGTGGCTTAGCTAATTTATATTTATTGAAGTCTAATTTATCTCATCATAGTTTGTTACGTTTCCTCTTTGTTTTGCCTTTTTACTTTATGCTCTCTGGTTTTGCTGTCCTTCTGTGTGTGTGTTTCTTTTGATACTTTGGAAAGTTTAAATTTCTGTTCTGAGATTATTATTATTATTATTATTTTTTAAAAATTT
>NW_004524614.1:12637775-12642114 GCF_000260255.1 Octodon degus
TATTTACATCCTTATATTTAAATTATATATAATTTATATGTTTCACATATAGACATTATAAACTTACATATTTTCTGTGTTAAATATCATAGTTTTCAATAAGTTCATTATACAGTGAATAATTTTGAAAGAGCTAATAAACTGTGATGAAATTTTTAATAAAATTGAGCTTATCTGGTGTGAAAATTTATCCTCAATGTAACTTTTTACATTAAGTAATAGAGATATATTACCTATCGTAATATTCTGCACATTGAAGGGACTCAACAAATATTTGCTGAATTTTATAAGTATAGATAAGAACATTTATAATCTAAAATATATCTAAAACTTGAATATCTTTTTATGAAAAGCACCATCAAATGTCTGGAAAAAAGAAAAATTTTGGTCACATGAATCAATGATGTTCACAAATCATCTTTCCTCAGAGTTTATTCCATAAACATGTTAAATACATACCTTTTAAAGTTAAGATGGATTTTTTTGTCCAAGCGTGTGTAAAACAAACTAGTAAACTCTTCTCTGGATTTGCTTGATCTGGTCTGTTGATGCTATTGAGAAGAAGACAAAGGCCTTGTGATCTATAAGAAATAATTTTATTTGACCATAAGGTATCAAATCAGGTCCCATGGAGGAATGATTGTGTTCTGTGCAATTCTGTGATTTATTTCAATGTTTTCCTGATTTTTCAAATATGACCATAGCCTCCCCCATGTCTGTGTGAAGTATGTCCATTGAATTTCTCAGTAGAGTTAGAAATTGTTCAGTGGAGCAATAATGAATAGCTACTGTGTTATGAAATGAAAGTCCAGAGACAAAAGAAAGGTGT
Organism: Octodon degus; assembly: GCF_000260255.1. Lineage (NCBI taxonomy): Eukaryota > Metazoa > Chordata > Mammalia > Rodentia > Octodontidae > Octodon > Octodon degus. Next base: position 12,638,605 of record NW_004524614.1, read on the forward strand.
CACCTGGAGGCCAATGCTGTGTGTGTTTAGTGGGGAGTTGGGTCACAGTGGTCCTGATGGAAGGTCATGACCTCCAAGGGCCGTGACACTTTCCCACCCTCACACAGAATCATCAATGCTGTCATTGCAGGTAGGACATTAGGATGACTTGCCCAGTGTAAAATTGTTTGAAATCTATGTTCTACTTGTCATTAAGCTTGAGTTTTTATCTCATGTCTCCCAATTTCTAGCCTGTAACCTTAGGCATGTAACTAATCATGCTCAGCACAATTCTTTTCTTTCAGTTTTTAATCTGTGAAATGAGAATGATACTTATATCTAGTACATAATCTTTTGTAAGACTAAAAAAATGATTAAGGAATTTCTTTGTGAAAATATATCTTAGTCCTCTCTGGCTCCTAGGACAAAGAACCATAAACTAGGAAGCTGATGAATGATACCAATTTATTTTTCACAGTTCTAGAGACTGTGGTCAAGGTTGGAGGGTCAGCAAACTAGGTCTGGGGAGGGACCTGTCCCTGCGGCACAGGTAGATGTCCCTTCACTCTGGGTCCTTACATGGTGAAAAGAACAAGAGAGTTCCTTCAGTCATGTATTATTTTGGAAGGTTTTGTAAGACATTTATTGTACAAATCAGTGATAAATTAGCAATGACAATGAGACAATTAATGCATAATGCTTTCTTGTCTTTTCAGAGGTATCTACCTTTTGGAGGTGTTGCACAATGGATTTTAAAAGGAGCACCTTAAAATCAACAAAAGTTATAAATTGGCATATTTACAATGTATGATATGATAAGCACCCATCAACACATTTTTTCCCAGTCCAAATTTGTGCTTTATTCATATCTTATATTTCTTCCAATTCTCATATAGGTAAATTACTCTCCTTCTGAATTTTGAATTTATCATTGTTGTACTTCTTAAACATACTTAAACATTTTTCCCTAGTAAACTGTGAGCTTCCCAAAGTACATGCCTTCTGTTTGTTTCTTTCTTTTTTGTAGTTATATTTAATTTTTTTTCTTAAAATTAAAAAAAAGTTAGTACGTGTTTGTAGTACATAATGATTACACTCATTGTGGGGGATTGACCCATGTACACAGCTTCTCTAATTTTTCTTGTTTCCCTTCTAAAGATTTTGTTGGCCAGAATCACATGTATTTACTCTTTTTTTCTGTGGCTGGCTCAGCCCACCCTGGCGGCAGGGCTAGCATGGCACATAGTGCTGGGGGTTCAAACAGCAGTTCCTGTGTGCTTGCCTAAGTTTGCCTAAGCAGGTGCTTTAAGACCACTGAGATATCTCGCTGGCCTTATTTACTCTTTTTCGAGTCCATATCAGGTCAGTTATAAATACAGATTGACAGCAGGGCTAAAAAGCCTCTTTTGCTTTCTGTTTTTTCCTACTGTCTGTGTTTCATTTTGAACTTTATATATTGGGTTCCTCATAAAAGAGAAATCATGTGCTGTTTAAGCTTTATGTGTCTACTTTATTTCATTTAATAGAATTTTCTCAAAGCATACCTATTCCTACAAATGATTCAAGTTTATTCTTCTTCATGGTAGAATAGTACTACTTATGTGTATATACCGTATTTTATTTGCCCATTCATCTATTGTTAGGTACACAGACCACTTTCAAGATTTAGCTATTAGGATGTATGCTGCTATTAATGTGAGTATGTACATATGCTTAAAACATACTGTGATATGTTTATAGTACATAACTCTTTCAGGAATATACCTAAAAAGAGAATATTGGTCCAAATGGAATTTCTACTTTAAGGGTTTTTTTTTTTTTTTTTTTTTTTTTTTTAAAGATAATATAAAATAGTTATAAAAAGTTAGAAATGGTATAGAATTTCATTAAACAAAATAATATGAATTCAATAATATTTGTTCTTTTGCATAGTGTTGCCTTCAACTTAGTTGTTCAGATTACCAGTTACATGCATGAAAAATTGGGGAAAAAAGAGGGAAAAATTAAGAAGAGGGAAAAATGACAAAAGAAGACAAAAAATGAAGCATGACTTGCTCCACTTTTAACTATTTTGCAGAATGTCCATACTGATTTTCATAGAAATTGTACTAGTTTTCATTCTCATCAACCACGAAGAAATGTTTATTTTTTACTTCACAGATTCTACTGCATTTGTTATTGGTTGATTTCTTGATGATAGTCGTTCTTTTTGGAGTAAGATGGAATCTCTTTATTGTTTTAATTTGTGTTTCTCACAGGGAAAGTGATGTCAAATGTTTGCTCGCATGTTTATTGATCAGACTGCCATGATTTGGCACCATTTTCATTTGTAAGGGCTTCACCATCATGCCCTTATCATCTCCCAAAAGCTTCATCTGTGAATACCATTTGTTTAAGGGATTGGGATTCCAATATGTGAACCTTGAGAAGACAAATTTTCATTCATAAGAGAATCACATTTTTAGGAAGATGGTCACAAATGTGCTTCTGAATTTGCTACTAAGTTCAGTAATGAGTTCTTTGTGAAACTGACAGAGGGAAAGGAAGGAGTGGGCTAAACGCACAGCGCTGAGGAAATAGCAGACCAGACAGACCATGCAGACAGGGTTAAAAAAGAAACATGTTTTTAGCATACTCTTTCCCTGCATCCCCTGATAAATTCATACAGCTATTGGTTATTCTTTTGAAATATATTCTAAATATGATCTTTCCATTTTTACTTCAATTATCCTACCAAAGCCAGTAGCAATATAAGCAGAGAAACTGGAGTGTTCATGTTTCCAAATGGGCCCTGGAGCAAAATCAACAAATTCTCCCTTCTGAGGGACTAAGTACCGCAACTATAGTGGTCTCACCATAAAGGTCATTTAATTTCCTGAGTTACAGTCACATCTTGCTTTTTTTTATTTTCAAGATGAAAAAATCCCCAAAACAAATAACAAGAACAAACACAAAAAAAAAGCCGTACTCTAGTTCTCCTGGCTGCCTGACTGGGTGGCTTCAGAGAGAGCATTCATTCATCTTTAATTGTGATATTTCTGCAGACTGCATCTCTACCTAGTGAGAAGTGACCTAGTCATACCTGCCTGCATTCTTTGGAATATAAAAACGATTCCAAAGAATAAATAGTCTCTAGCCCCTCCTCCTCTCCCCTTCCCTCCCTTTCTATCCTCTCCTCTCCTCTCTTCTTGTGTCTTCATGCAGCATAAGTCACATTCAACTCTTATAACACAGAATTGAAGAAATGTGACAATAATGCGGGCAGTCCTCTAGTTCTGCCTAAGATGCCTTAAAAGTCATAATGAAGACATACTTTTAGTAAAGGAGGATCCCTAAGTATATTTCAAAAGGTTCCTCTGTGTTTTGCCAAACTGAATAGAATTGTTTTACCAGGTTGTTGCCCTGTCTTTCCTTTTTTTTTCTTCATCTTTCGTTTTCTTTCTTTCTTTCTTTCTTTCTTTCTTTCTTTCTTTCTTTCTTTCTTTCTTTCTTTCTTTCTTTCTTTCTCTCTCTGTCTCTCTCTGTCTCTCT